>NC_140262.1:3905483-3920483 GCF_949987555.1 Borostomias antarcticus
GTTCTAACCTGTCTGCGATCTGATTGGAGACGGAGGCAGCGTGTTGAAAGGGTTCAACAGGCTCTACACCAACCACAGGCGGTGATTGATTTAGGGTTTGGGCGGCAGCAGCACTGCTAACCTACAGCTCCAGGCACCACGGCTCACTAGAGAGTGAGAGAGTCATCTCTGAGCAAAGCAGGTCTTCCTTCTCCTTCTCTCCATGTTATCGTCTTGATCATATCACTGTTTTCGGCGTCTTCATGTTCATCATTATCATCATCAGCATCTTTATAATCATCATCATCATCATCATCAACACCATCATCTTTATCATCATCTTCGTCTTTATAATCATCATCATCATCATCATCTTTATAATCATCATCATCATCAACATTATCATCTTTATCATCATCATCATCATCTTCATCTTTATAATCATCATCTTCGTCTTCGTCTTCGTCTTCGTCTGTCTGTCTGTCTGTCTGTCTGTCTGTCTGTCTGTCTGTCTGTCTGTCTGTCTTTCTGCCTGTCTACCTGCCTGTCTGTCTGTCTGTAGTGTAGTGAGTTCCTCCGCCAGCCTGTTCACTGGCCCATTAAGATCGTATTGTTTTACCCGACAGCACAGCAGTCGTGTGGTCGAGGGTATACGGAGGCAGACAGTATATACACCCACGTCTTTACAGAGTATATACACCCACAGGCGCACAGTGTACCCACTTCCTCTCCACTGCTGCTGGAGGAGCTGAGGAGTTTGAGAATACAGAACGCACTCCTTCATTCTCCGATCCACCTCTTCCTCGCGGTGACCTTCCTTCGCCTCCCTGTGTGCTGCGCTGTGGCGGGTTGCCAGGTTCACATACTGAACATGCCAGGAATTATCCCCGTCCTCCGAATGAAACAGGATTCAGCTGGAAGCTCGGGGTTAGCGGCACCTAAAATAAACACCGACCACTCTACCGGCCCTGCTTTCTCAAGAGCCCGTTCTTCCCCGACATTCTCAGAGGTTTGCCGAAAAGTTTCCTTCTCAAGAGAGAGAGCGAGAGAGAGAGAGAGAGAGAGACCTGCCGACATAAAATGGTAAATGGAAACCGCTCGCTCTCCGTTCTCCTCCTTCCCTTGACCTTTGCCCTCGCTTCTTCTGTTGTGCTCCCGTTGCCCTGGGTTACACAGATGCACACATGCTCCGGTCCGTGTATAAGAGTAGGTTGACCCAAAAGAACTGACCTTAGATTGCTATTGTGAAGGGACAAAAAGCTCATAACCTCTGTTGCAGTAATCGGGAGGTGAAGCCTTGGGGGAAATTTCCATCTAAATTAACGTGTGTTACCCCCCCCCCCACCCCCCCCCAAGTTGCATCCGACTACTTGAGATGATGAGCAGCGTAGGGAATCACACTCGCAGCTCCATCAATGGTTTAGTGGATCATCACCATCATCTCATGTGTACCAGCCATCAGTCACTCTGGATCTGGTATTACGTGTGCCGGGCTGGCTCCGGTTTAATCCTCCGTGGCTAATGCCCCCCCCCCCCCTGTGGGGAATCATCGGGGAGTCATTACGCCGCCGGTCGAGGGGTGCTGTGTTGGTCATTTTGGTTCAGAGAGAGGCGATGGAGCCCTGCTTGCGCTAATCAAAATGTATCCGGGGACTTTGATTACGGCTCGGAACTTAAAGCGCCGTGTGACCGGGTACGAGTACGAGTAGACGCCGGTCGTAAATCTGAGGCGTCTACTCCGAAGGTACGGGAGGGGGGGCGTGCCGTGCACCGCGGCCATGGCGACCGCATCCGAACGACTGACGGAGACGGAGAGTGAGGGAGAGAAATAAAAAAGATGTGATGTTTGAGGCGGAGAGGAGTGCTGGAAGAGTCAGAGGAAAGATGGCGCTGCATGGAAGAGTCTTGGATGGTCTTGATTTGGGGAGACGTTGCAGAGAGAGGGTAGGAGGGGGAAAAAGACAAAAATATTGGCTGGCTTTAATTTGGCGAATGCGTTTTAAGCCCTGTGGATCTAGCGGCCTTGATCTCGAAGCAAATTCAGATGCATCTAGACCGCCTGTGGATTAGGGTGATATACAGTATGCATACCATGTCTTTATCTTGTAATCTGGTGCTACTTAATGGTACACTTACATAACCTGATGATGGATCGTTGGGTGAATGGGAGTACAGATTAGTGCGGGGTTCGAGCACAGATAGACTTGAAAACAGGATGGGTCGTTTCTATTTATGTCCGCCGAAGATAGCCAGCTGTTCTCACTCTGCCGCTCCGCTCGCCTGTATGTAAAAGTGAGAGAGAGAGAGAGAGAGAGAGAGAGAGAGAGAGAGAGAGAGAGAGAGAGAGAGGAGATAGGGAAAGAGGGAGAAGGAAAACAAGGGAGAGAGAGAAAGGAGTGATAAAGTGGAGAGTGGGAGATAGATAGAGAAAGACAATGAGTGAGTAGAAGGCAGGGGGAAAACCGAGCCTATAGCTTGAAAGTGAACCCTGCATACAGTAAAAGTGTCCTGAAACCCGATATTATGATGTATGCATATGATATGATGATATTCACAAAGGGAGCGTTCACCCTCTGTCTGCCCTGACTCCCTTCGTATAGTATATCATGTCTCACGTTCACAATTGACCCAAACCTCAACATACTGCACAGGTACATTTACTGGAGGGCGCTATATAATTATCACGTCTTTACTCATGTCACGTTGAAACCATTCGAACCCTGAGGGGAGACGGGAGCTGGGGTAAGTCTGGCTTCAGTTCTCATCCTCCCCGTTCGGAGGGCTACATCTTTATCTCCGCGTCCGCTCCGTCTTTGTCTTCTCAGCAGCTGGTCGGGGCATGGGAATGCTTGGTCTCGAAGGCGTTTTTATCCGACGCTGTCTCGAGACTACAGTATCTAAATTTATCGTCTCCATCGTTCTTCTACGGTCGTGTTTATCCACTTCTTACCATCCCTCTGTTCCGACGATGATTCTAAACAAAACAAGAATAGCTTTACATTCTTCTCTGCTTGTGTTCTGAGTGTCCATCTGTTCATTCAACCAGCCTCAATAGCACTTTTTTTGTCAAGTTTCTCACTCTTTTTCTTCCACTCTTCCACCTTCTCTGTTTCTTTTTTTTTCATGGTGGCTGCATGGCTTCTTTCCCATTTATTTATTTAAGATTTAAAAAATATATATTTTCACAAACGTTCCATTGGCCTTGCTTGCTCGATGTGTGTGTGGATGTGTGTGTGTTCTCGGTGTATGAGAAAGGATCTGTCACTGACACCCCAGGTAGAGTCACACACCCAGGTAGAGTCACACCCCAGGTAGAGTCACAAACCCAGGTAGAGCCACACACACAGGTAGATTCACACACCCCAGGTAGAGTCACACACCCAGGTAGAGTCACACACCCCAGGTAGAGTCACACACCCAGGTGGAGTCACACCCCCAGAGTCACACCCCCAGGTAGAGTCACACCCAGGTAGAGTCACACACCCAGGTGGAGTCACACACCCCAGGTAGAGTCACACACCCAGGTGGAGTCACACCCCCAGAGTCACACCCCCAGGTAGAGTCACACCCAGGTAGAGTCACACACCCAGGTAGAGTCACACACCCCAGGTAGAGTCACACACCCAGGTAGAGTCACACACCCAGGTAGAGTCACACACAGGTAGAGTCACACACCCAGGTAGAGTCACACACCCAGGTAGAGTCACACACCCAGGTAGAGTCACACACCCAGGTAGAGTCACACCCAGGTAGAGTCACACACCCCAGGTAGTCACACACCCCAGGTAGTCACACACCCAGGTAGAGTCACACACCCAGGTAGAGTCACACACCCCAGGTAGAGTCACACACACAGGTAGAGTCACACCCCCAGGTAGAGTCACACTCACAAGTAGAGTCACACACACAGGTAGAGTCACACACACAGGTAGAGTCACACACTGACCCCGCCTGCTCTTACCCAGTCTCCTGCCAAGGCGCTGCTCAGGCTTGGGACTCAAAGCCCCGAGTCACCGCTGAAGGGGGCGGCGCCCTTGGCCTCGCAATCACAACAAAGCTGTTACTTTCCCAGGAAAACACCGCGGGTCATTTTTAATCAGTCCACGGCCGTGTGGCAGGGCTCCCTTCAATGGGGCTTCGTCCCAAAAACATCCCAATAATAAAACACATTACTTTCTTTGTTTCCAGAGGGTCGTCAGTGCTCGCCAGTGCTTGTGTCAATGGAGTGTCAACAAGTCAATGGGATAATGACTAGATGAGGCCACATTCATTAAACTGTGAATTAACCCTGAAGTAAACTAAACTGTCAAGATGCCTCCAATAAGCCTGGGGTAAGTCATTTCGATTTTGGCTCCTCCCCAATCAAATCTGCCAGCAGTCCAATTTTCTTTCCAATCAAATCTTATCGTGATTAAGAGTCCAACCTATATATTAATCGGTCATCAGTATCACATTATCCAATTAGCTACTTGGCAGCAACAGCAAGTTAGCACTATGGAAAACGGAGATCTTGAATATTTGGTGGAAAAGGTTTTCACAAAATTACCTTTAGCGCAGCAGCTCAAAACAAAAGAGGGGAGACCTACAGTACACAACAGAGGACAGCACATCCGTTACACGCTCCTGCAGATTCCTGCTCTACAACATCAGGAGGATTCGCCCTTTCCTCACTGACAAAACAGCGCAGGTGCTCATCCAGGCCCTCATCCTCTCCCGCCTGGACTACTGCAAATCCCTCCTCGCTGGGGCCCCCGGCGTCAGCCATTAAATCTCTGGAGCTTGTCCTGAGAGCTGCAGCTCGCCTGGTGTTCAACTGGTACCAGCCTACAGGGTCATTAAAGGAACAGCTCCCTCCTACCTCCAGGCCATGGTCATGCCCTAGACCCCCCCCCCCGATCACTACTCTCTGCTAGCTCCAGGCAATTGGTTGCCCCGTCACACCGAGGCCCCTGCGGTGGATTGACATGGGTCACGGCTCCTTTGTGTCCTCGCCCAGCAGTGGCGGAATGAGCTGCCCGCTGAGATCGGCAGAATCGCTGCCCATCTTTCGCCGCAGGCTCAAAACTCTCCTCTTCGAGAAGCGCTACCAGGATCCGCCCTCTTAAGCAGCTATTGTATTTTTAGTTTGCTACTCTTGCACTTTGGCTTGAACACTACAGTAGATTCTCTTATTCACTTGTTTATAAAGGAGATGCACTTTTGAGTCCTGGTAGTACACTGACTACCTATGTTAAATGCAATTATTTATAAGTCACTTTGGATAAAAGCGTCTGTTAAATGACTGTAATATAATGTGATACACAACGTTTTTGGACTTATTAAGTCAAAAAACCATGGTTGAAACAGGACTTTTTTACAGGGGACATTGTATTGTTTTTTTGGTCTGCCGTGGCCTTGCATGGATCTTTGTTTGTGTCATGCATGTTTGTTATTGTCTTGGCTGTAAGATCATTAATTAGTGTGCATTGCTTATTTTTATTATGTGATCTTGTTAGTCCATGCAGGTTTTGTTACTGGCTGCCATGATTCAGCTTTGTAAACAGTCGTCACGATTTGCAATCAATGGTTTGATTTAGTTCATAAATGCAATTGATTTATTTTTAGTTGTGCTCCAAGTCATATTTCAATGTTACTGAAATGCACTATCTGCTCTCAGTTGTGGCCTCAATTATCATTGACAGTTTTGCTGTGATGAAAGTTGGTTTAATTCATTCTGCCAGTGGGTGTGTGCTCGGCTTTTAATGCGTGGTTTGGTGAATGCAATTTAGTAGTGGTTTCCTCAGGTTTTTATTAGGCCTATATAAGTTTATCCGTAATATATTTTCCGGGCTCTCTGGACTGCAGGAAAGGGTGGTTATAGGCTATCAACCCCCCCCCCCCTTACCACCCCCACCTCCCTCCCCCTGCTTACCCAGTTTTTCTGCGCTCACGCACCGCTACTGACTACCTTCAGGGCTTGGCTGGCCCTTATCTGAAGACCAGGGATAAACAGGGGCTCGGTGCGTCCTCACTCCACAGACTACCATGCATTCCTGCCTCATCCAGCCACAGAGAATGTTTTATTGAAGAGAAGCAGCCTTGCATGAAAGCCATAACTCTATATAGTATATTCCTCCCCATCGCCCGGCAGTGTGAAGGAAATAGGAACATCCCTATACATTTTAGGGTAACAGTGCACATAGGAATCCCCCGAGGGAATGAAGAGTCACTGGTTTGCGTAGATCATCCCACACTAGGGAAAAGGTGAAAGTCATCATGTCTCTTTGCTGAGTCACACAACAGCTGAGGAGCAGTTTGTCTCTGTTCGTCATGCGCTGGTAGGGTGCTGCTGACAGGCTGGCCGCTCAGCGACACCTTAACTAACAAGCACAGAGTATGTGGGGGAACCGGATAGCTTGTGTACTAGGGGCTGTATCGGGCTTTCATCTGCTCCCTGTGTGTGCTGATGTGGACGCTGTCAGAACGGGCCATCCATCATCGCCGTGCTGTGTCGAGGACAACATGTACGGTATTGTATTTGAGGTAGATTTTTTGGGGGGTTGGCTTCATCCTCCTGTTTTTTATTCGTATTATTCCCATGGAATACCGATTTGTTGTCAAAGATTTACTTTTGTTTTCACAACCGAACCACTGCACCGTAGAAATAACTTAACTCACAATATGTCATGGAATTATGCTTTCAAGTTTTATTTATTTTCATTTTCTCAGTCTCATATCATATTTATTCAGCCATACAATGCATAATACTCAAATGGATGATTGCCAAAACTCAACAATGTACTGCACCCTGTGGAGTGTACTCTAAGATTCTCTTTGTTGATGTCACCTTCATGACAAATAAATGGCTTTTATTTAAATTAATCATTCCCTTGTATTTACATGAAGTCTTCAAAAGAACATTCAGCACAGCTGAATAGACTATACGTTGCTGCACCTACTTGCAGAATTAGGTCAAAACACGAATGTTAAAGAGATATTACCCTCTTAAAAGAGATATTACCCTCTTAAAAGAGATATTACCCTCTTAAAAGAGATATTACCCTCTTAAAAGGAAACTAGTCAGATGCTAGCAGAATTTAGAGGTGACTAAATGATGGCATGAAGCATCATGAGGCCTGGGTGTCAGGGCTGTACAGTACTTTGATTTTAAAGTGGAATGTCCCTTCAATTTATGAACTGGGCCAGGATACTGTCTTACCAGTAGAAATGATGAAACCAGGATTCATTTTGTGTTCACATTGGCTTCCAATTAGATTAAGGGTAGCCAGTCGTGTGCCTGGCTAATTTGATCATCGTAGGACGTGAATGTATACATTGTGTAGTCCATGAATATAACAGCCATTTGGCCAATGAACTCCACACACCACACACTCCAGCACATAACAGGGTTACACGGAATCACTTGATAGACAAGCAAGCAGTGTCTTTTCTTTGCTATTTTGATGCTGAGAACACTGTGTCCTGTCTTTGCCCTTGCCACATTATAGATTCCATAACCTAGGGTGTGATCTGTGCAGTGGGCCTAGTCCATGATCGCACTCATCATCATCATCATCGTCATTATCACTTTTGTGTAATTTCTACATGAAACAACTTTAAATGCATGTCAAGTTCTACCTGCATGTCGTCTTTTAAAAATGTGTATCAAATCAACCTTATTACTGTATTATTTCCTGACCATAATAGTGATACTGGGGTGGGGTTATGGGTTAAAATGTGGGGGGAGAATTGGATGATATCTGTCATCTACATTGTGTATTTTTGCATTTTGCTTCCAATAAAGAAAGTTATATAAAACTACAGATCCTGCAGGCTTGGTTCTATAATGATAATTTCGCCAATATGTCCTGCAGCGTAGCATGAATCTTTCAGTGGATTAAGTGGAGTCAAGGGCCATATCACTGACAGACAGTCAGCTACCTCAGTAAACGTTGTAAGCATAGGCTGCCGAACTTGCATGTAGAGCTGACAGCATCCATGTAGCCAATCAGAAGCAAACCCACTTCATGGTACTGTACTTCATATTTATGATACTTAATATTTACTGTACATGTTGAAAACGGTGTGATTGACATCTTTATCTCCCAGATATGCAGAGGGAATGCAGTCTGACCATGGAGTTGTACATATTTCATGACTTCCTCTCAAAGGAGTATTATCTCTCCCTGCCTTTTCAATCTCATCTCATTCCTGGCTAATCAGCAGTAATTGATTCCATGTTTTTCTGAAAGGGGTTCAGTCGAGACGCGCCTGACCTTTGTATGTCGAACCTTGTGCTCCTGAGGCAGCTTGAGATGATATATGCTAAAAATGAACACTGAAGTACACATAAACACCCTCACAGGGTTTTTCCTGCATAGAGGATTTTTTGGCGCCCCCCAAAGAGATTTTAGCCAGAGCCAAAGGAAAATCACCAGTGCCAACATTTTTAAAAATTTAGAATAAAAATAGAAATTCAAATCCTCTCCAAATGTTTTTGATAGCTTGTTTCAAGTGCAGCCCATCCCTCTTTCTTGCATTGTCCATGGTTTGGACAACAAGTAATCAATCATTAATAGACAGGTTATCACTATCTTAAACATTTTGTCTTCATATCCATTTTGTGTCATGTCGGGAGATTTCCCGCGATTTTGAAAAGTGAGCTCAGTCAGAACGACAGTGAAGAATAAAGGCCTGTATACGCTGATAGGATACTCGGCATAAAACAGAGGTTTCCCCCCAAAATTGTGTGTGCATCACACACAGCCTGGCAGGTAACACAGCCTGGCAGGGTCACACAGCCTGGCCGGTCACACAGCCTGGCCGGTCACACAGCCTGGCCGGTCACACAGCCTGGCAGGGTCACACAGCCTGGCCGGTCACACAGCCTGGCCTGGTCACACAGCCTGGCCGGTCACACACAGCCTGGCCGGTCACACAGCCTGGCGGGTCACACAGCCTGCCTGGTCACACAGCCTGGCGGGTCACACAGCCTGGCCGGTCACACAGCCTGGCGGGTCACACAGCCTGGCGGGTCACACAGCCTGGCAGGGTCACACAGCCTGGCCGGTCACACAGCCTGGCGGGTCACACAGCCCGGCCGGGCAGCGATGCTAAGGGGAGAGTCAACTCCTGGACTCTCAGACCCTAACTCCCAGACCAGACGAGATCGCTGCTGTGTGACGAACCCTGGAGCCCAGATTAAACTAACCTCCCTCGGGGGGAGAGGCGGATGGATTGGCGGTGTGGTCAAACTCAGATCTGGACACCGCCGGTCCCCTATAGGCAGCTGCACCGGAACACCATGCGTTAGATGTAGATGGAGGAGGGGGAGGTGAGGGGGGACACATACAAATCAATTCTAAATCCTGTAGCATGATCTTAGTTAAAACAACTTGATTTATTGTAAATTAAGTTAAATTTCAACCTTGCATTGAGCATTCCTCCGTCACATGTGCATTGCATTCCTCCTTCACATGCACAGACGGGCATAATTCCTAGAATCCTGCACTGGACAGCAGGGCTGTAGAGTAGTTTTACTCACAAATAGATTAGCCTAAGTAAAAAATATCATTTTTTAAATTTGCATTACAAATGTTTGCCTACCTATCTGCTTATGACAAAACAAATTGTCTATGTTTATGTCATATATGATGAGGTGAACAGCTGGTATAAATAATCCCCAAATTTCCAGTTTAATCCCTGTTAATTCCCATAAATTCCTGTTAATTCACATGGAAAATGTCCAACTTGGAATATTCCGAGAATGGATGTCTAATTAGTTCTTCATGACATGGACAGTGCTTGTACTACTGTACACTTCCTAATATAACTTTCTGCCCCTATAGCCTACTACCTATTGTGGATAATCATTGTGTGTGTGTGTGTGTGTGTGTGTGTGTGTGTGTGTGTGTGTGTGTGTGTGTATTTGTCAATCTGACTTTAGTTGACATAAGTCAAATATAGGTATAGGTGTTATGCATATATATATATATATATATATATATATATATATATATATATATATATATTCATAACGCTTCAGCCCAGCTCAGACTGAGTCATCTAGTGAACTCTGTGAAGCGAAGCGTCTTTCTCGTATGTCTGCTCAACACTTTCTATTCTCAAGCCTGGCCCTCTCCTTTCTCGTCCCTTGTCGATAATAAAGCAGATGCATATTTAATGTGCTGCGATCGGGAGGTGTAATGTTGCAGTGGCATAGCCCACACCCCCACAACCAACACACACACACACACGCACACGCACACGCCCACACACGCACACACACACACACACATACATGCACACACATGCACATGTTCACACACACACGCCCACACACGCACATGCACACACACGCGCATGCACACACACACACGCACACACTCACACGCACACACATACACGCACACACACGCACATGCACACACACACGCGCACATGCACACACACACACACACACACACGCACGCACACACTCTTCCCACAGTTGCTTTCTCACACTGCTGCTGGGTTGGCATGTTCTGCTGCCAACTCTCAATGAACTCTCCGCCCCCTTTGTCCTATAAAACAGCCAGGATCAAACACACTTTGAAATAACCTCACAATAAACCCCAAATGATCACACACACACACACACACACACACACACACACACACACACACACACACACACACACACACGCACACGCACACGCACACACACACACACACACACAGATCATGATTGAGCCCTATTCACAGAGGAATGAAATGAGTGTGGCGCGGCAAATATCAAACAGAAACATACATAATGTATATATCTCAGGTCTCATATCCAGACCAGTCAAATGGCGCGGTACATATTCATATCATATGAGGACACTGTACATGCACCCCCAGAACAGCTACAAGACCACTGGGGCAGAACTGCTGGGTGAAAACATGGTATCTCCAAAATGTCTGTTTTTGATCATAAAATCACATGACGAGCGGTTTAGAATACATTTGATTGGTGCTAGGGCTGGGAAGCGATCAAAGGCTGTACAGGTTAGACCTCGCTTTCAATTGATTGAAAAAAAAAATAATAATAATAAAGAAGGACAAAAAAATGAAGTTTTCACCTGATGGCAGCGTTATACAACTCCCGAGATTTTTTTTTGTCCAACTTTTTTTTCTCTGAATGAGTACACACACACACACACACACACACACAAACACACACACACACACACACACACATACACACACACACACACGACCTCCATATTCTGAAAAGTTCCTTTTCTAATACTTGGCAATAAAAACCGGGGTCTCGTTTGTGGGGATTGGATCATAGGAGCTTTGATTCGCTCAAACCCGAGTCTCTGGAACAGCCCGTGCGCGGCACACGCTCCCGCTAATACCAAGAATGGTGGCAGAAAAAATACCAGTGGGATTTGCACTGTCTGAGGGCTTTACTCAGAAATAGAGAACCAATATTGAATGATGAGAAAAGACGGGGGGGGGGGGGAAGTTGGCTTTTAATGAACTGTCAAGATTTTTCTTTTCAGATGGGTGAAAGGGAAGCTTGGAAGTTCAATGTTGTGGGGTTGAGATGTTTTTAGCCCTTGAACAATTATTAGAAGCTTGGAAGTTCAATGTTGTGGGTTGGAGATGTTTCAAGCCCTTCACCAATTATAAGAAGTACCTTTATGGTTCATGGTCTAACGTTGCTCTCTTTGGCACACCAGGCATTGTGTGAGAGAGTTATTGTTATTGCAATGAGCGCACACACACACACACACACACACACACACACTGAGACACACAACTGCATTAGCACCATGTCCACCAGGAAATCACTCCATTGCACTGACAGTGCCCAGAAAGGGCAGCAAGCTATCTTCCATATCAACATATCTCACACAGCTTTTCTCTCTCCTTGTCTCTCTCTCTCATCCCCTCTCTCTTTCTCTCTCCTCTCTCTCATTCTCTCTCTCCTTCTCCCTCCCCAAATTTCCCCCACATGGATTATTAAAGTATATCATCTTATCTCTCTCTCTCCTTTCTTTTTCCTTCTCCTTGTCTCCCCTCTCTCCGTCTCCCCCTCTCTCTCCTCCCTCTCTCTCTCTCTCTCCTCCCTCTCTCCTCCCTCTCTCCTTCTCTCTCTCCGTCTCTCTCTCAGGGTCCTCCCTTGGCTGAGTGATTTACACTCTGACATTAGCCAGCCGCAGGGATGTTCTGAGTGCTTCCTCTAATCGCTAACTGGACCTGCTCCAGCACCAGGGCCCGGGAATAAAAGGCTTTTAAAACCCCTGCATTGCAGGAGTGAGAGAGAGAGAGAGAGGAGTGAGAGAGAGAGGAGAGCAAGAGAGAGTGAGTGAGAGAGAGAGGGAGGAGAGAGAGAAATTGAGTGAAAGAGAGAGAGAGGAGAGTGAGAGAGAGAGGAGAGAGAGAGAAATCGAGTGAGAGAGAGAGAGAGGAGAGAAAGGGAGGAGAGGGAGAAATCGAGTGAGAGAGAGAGACTGATAGAGCGAGCTAGAGTGCGAGAGAGACAGAGAGAGAGAGATTTATTCCTTTGCCAGGCTGGATAAGGCTGTGGTATGAGTTAGAGGGACGCAGGCTGGCGGGGGCTATAGGGTCAGGGAACATGCCAAGAGCAAATGTGAGCATGTGCAACGGGGAGCTCCGGCACGGCCGCGCCGACGGTCTGCGGCAAAGAGACACGGCACCGTATATCACCTCGCCTCACCCCCCCTCCACCCCCCCCCGGGACGGAGAGACGGAGACAGACAGACACGGAGGAGAAAAGGGTAGAAGGGAGAGTGGGAGGACAAGAAAGGCGAGAGAGAGAGAGGGGGGGGGGGGTCGTATTACGGAAGGAGAGTGAGAAAGAGGGTGAGAAAGAGAGAAAGGGAGGGAGAATGAGAGAGTGGGTGGAGGAGAGAGAGAAGGATTGAAGGTGCGAGGATAAATGTTGAGTGTGACGGGGGGAGACAATGAGGGAGTGGAGGAGGGGGAATGATATTGAGCTGTGAACTTTTTTAGGGGTGTGAGAGAAAGAGAGAGAGAGAGAGGGAGAGAGAGAATGAGAAAAAAGAAAAACGCTGACTGGGCTTGATTATATGCCACAGTCTGCAGTCACGACTGCAAACACTCCGGCTTTTTTGGGATGTGCTCCGAATCCCAGATCTTCCATCGCCCAGGCTGGAACGCCCGCAGCTGGGTCCTCAGAGGGGAATTCAATGTCACCGTTTTCCGCATGGCCGTGTACGGCGCCGGCCGTGGCACGAAGTAGGATTCTAGACGATGCTTCGCCAGCGCTGGTTACCAGCCTGCGCCCCCACAACGAATAACAGGTCAATAGCGATAATGAGTCATAATGATTGTTAATCAACCTCAACTGTGTGTAGCAGCATGGAAGGATAGATGGAAATAGACTTGTGGGTAAGCAAACACGCCAAATTGATGGAAGTATTCGTTACACGGCTTTGACCCTGGCTAGACCTTGTATGCCATTTAGTATGCCTTATATGTACATGTCCCAAGGCTTTGGAACGGCTATACAAGTGCACGGCATGAGAAATATTTCACATAATTCCAATTATGGGTATGCGATCTGTATTCCTGCTCCTTCCGTGGAATTCAATACTGTTTGTTTATACTCAAAGGTAAAGTACACATGATATCTTGTACCCACAATGCACCTTGTTAGTTAATAACCCATGAATCAGGTTGAAAACGCTCGCGGCCGGGCGAAAAGCTTCTCAAACACAAGGCCATTTGGTTTGGCAGCATGCATGAGAAATTAGCACCCGCACACCTCCTCTTGCATACCACTGATAACACTTCCATCCTGCCTGCGAGCACTGTTTTATCAGGCCGGCATGGAATAACAAGTCTTCTGAGCCGCGTTAACCTACAGATGGATGTAGAGACGGAGACGCGGAGGCTGGGTTTGTTTTGGCCGTCTGTCCCAGGCAAGGTTCAAACCAACAATGATTCAAGGCCTTCGACAGAACCTGTCAGGAAAACTATGTCGACAGACAGGAATGGCAAACAATTAAAGTCGAGCTGCGTGTTCTTGTTTAACAGGTCTTCCAAACACGTATTTGTGCTGGGAGTTGAGTACACATATTCCAACGTGTGAAACTATAATCTGTCTCGGGTGAAATAGCGTACATTTTCTTCTGTTAATAAGTTACAGCAACATCTATCTTGCAAGCGCTAGATGACTGAGAGGGAGAGGGAGAGAGGGAGGGAGGGAGAGAGAGAGGAGGAGAGAGAGAGAGAGGAGGGGAGAGAGAGAGGGAGAGAGTTTAACAGACAGTATTGATGATCTGAGAGGCAATGTCTCCTTTGAGGCCTACACCAAGTGAGATGTACTGTTACACATCTGATAAAACTCTCAGCAGCACTGATACTCAAATATGATGAAGCTTTCACCAACGTCTCCTGCGCTCTCTCAGAGATCGATGGAACTCTCCTCAGGTCGGAAGTGTCAACTGACGGCAGACAAATAGGTACATTTTCACCCCCCTCCCCCCCCCCCTTGCAAACAGAACTCAGGAAAAGACACACAGACTCAATCATGGTGATTTCAAAGTGAAGGGGGCAGTTTCTCTCAGTGTGATACAGTGTCCAGCTGTGTCTAGTCTAGCGTGGATACCGCGTGGGTCCTTCTTTCAGCAAGATCTGCACCTCTAGATTGTGTGTGTAAGTGAAAAGGAAAGTGTGTGTCACCACCGGAACACAAAGGTCGTGGAGGTCGCGGAGGTCGTGGAGGTCGCGCTTCTCGCATGGCTCACTGCGTTTCTCTGGTCAGCTTTGTTCGACTGTAATTAGCCCTTTGGGATATAATGAGGTGACCGTGCTTGTGTGTGTGTGTGTGTGTGTGTGTGTGTGTGCGTGTGTGTGTGTGTGTGTGTGAGGGACGCGGGGGTTATCAGCTACTGTAAACAATATTAGGAGACCGCGACTCAACTTCGCTTGAAACTCCTCAGTCTGTCTCATTGGCGGTGGCCTTTTTAAGATGGTCTTCAATAGCGCTCTGAAGGGATTCTATCTGCTTATCGAACGTGA
>NC_140262.1:3925483-3977983 GCF_949987555.1 Borostomias antarcticus
AGGTGGAGGGCTGGTCAGAGGTGGAGGTCTGGTCAGAGGTGGAGATGGAGGGCTGGTCAGTGGTGGAGGTGGAGGGCTGGTCAGGTGGAGGTCTGGTCAGATGTGGAGGGCTGGTCAGAGGTGGAGGTGGAGGGCTGGTCAGAGGTGGAGGGCTGGTCAGAGGTGGAGGTCTGGTCAGAGGTGGAGGGCTGGTCAAGTGTTGGAGAGGCAGACTGGGTCAGCGCACGGGGCTGGGACGGTCAGCACACGCCCCAGAACATCTTAAGTGATAAAAAGCTGTTTTAGTTATATTCTTGATACGGGTTTTAAAATGAAGATCAAATATGACACCTAGACATCTGGTCTGGTATTTGTTTTTTACTGTAATGTCAAAAGTACAGATAGTCTTAGCTAAGTGCAAAAAAATGGTGGAGGAATGTTTCCCCTTAGATTTATTTTCATGTTTGATGGTATGAAACCAGGAGGGGGTCTGACTTTAAAATACTCCTGTTGGTTTTTAAAGCACTGAATGGTTTAGGGCCAAAATATATTTCTGATCTGCTGCTACGTTATGAACCATCCAGACCCCTCAGGTCGTCTGGCACAGGCCTGCTTTCTGTCCCCAGAGTTAAAATAAAACATGGAGAAGCAGCGTTCAGTTTTTATGCTCCACATATCTGGAACAAACTTCCAGAAAACTGCAGGCAACTGTCAGTTCTTTTAAATCAGGACTGAATACTTCTCTTTTCGCCACTGCTTTTCATTAAATCAAATAATTATTCATTAATACACTGCACTGGAACTTTTATTCCTGTGTTTTATTTTTCCTGCATTTTGTAAAAAAAAAAATCTTTTTTTTTCCATTTAATTTTAAATGACTTGTATGTGTTGCACTTTGTCTTGATGCTTTTACTGTCTCATGTAAAGCACTTTGAATTGCCTTGTTGCTGAAATGTGTTATACAAATAAACTTGCCTTTCGGCTTTTTCACCATTGATCAATACCTCTGTTTTGTTTAGCTCAGGGATGAGCAACTTTTACTATCAAAACATACATTTTTGGCCAAAAAACAAATACAAAATCTGAATTTGGAGCCGTAAAACATATTTGAGCCTCGTAATGAAGGAAATGGTTCCCCTTGGATTAGATTTCATGCTTGACTATGAAACAGAGAGGAGCTCTGAAACTTTAAGCGTCAAACATGACATTTCCTACATTCTGGTGAATCTCTATGCATTCTGCTGCAGTCAGGCAACCTGAATGCCCACATGACCATTTATTTTAGCAATCAATAAATGTATTTAACAGTAATATATTTATTTAGTTCTTCATTTCCATATATTTCCGTCAAAGCCAGGGGGCCACTGGAGGGCTGAGGAGCCTGTGAGTCCCAGGCTGCAGACCTCTGGTGTAGCTGGAGGAAGTTCTGTGACCTCCATCCATTTATATCAGTAATGCAATTTACAAGCAATCGAGCTGTAATTACTGGGCAAACATAGAGCTGTCATTTGCATAGCTATTATTCAGTATCTCTAGAATTCTACATGATTTGCCTTTTGGCTTAGGGGGGTGTTGTAATTGAATAAAACAACTAGAATGTACTTTCCTGAAAAAAAAATTGGTGTGGTCTGCCCCGGCCTCGGCCTCCCAGCCCCAGCCTCCCAGACCCAACCTCCCTCTCCTAGGTCCTACCCCTACATATTCCAGAGGGAAGCAAAAAAAAACAGTTTCACCTGGGGGCCAGAAAAGTGAGCTGTAAAAATTCTTCCCTGACCTCTCTCAACGAGACGATCGAGCAAGCTCCTGGAAAATGTTTGTCTATTGGCTAAGAGCATATACAGAGCAGTAAAAATGGGCTAAATACTTCATAAGGGAGACATGACTATCAGTAGAGTGCACACATAGTTACAGAGAAGTTGCCTACATGGTCGGCCATTATGTGTTAGCTATCCCTGTAGTCTCTAATATGATATTTAAGTGAATTATATAACAAAGCACAGTAAGCACTTAGCAGAACAGGCTCATAGAGAATGCCGGAAGGCAGAGGTGGGGAGATAGGGACAGCTGACGACACAGAGTGGGGAGGAGCTAGTCACGAGGAGGCAGGGGGCCTTTCCAGGAGCCATTTGATGGACCTTGGCCGAGGACGGGGGTTCTCCGGGACCTGCTACAGGGTGAGCGGTAGGAGACAGGGGTGTGTCCACAGGACATGTTTAGAGTATAAGATGGAGAGACACTATGGAGGAGGACAGGGTTAGTGGCTGTACTGGACGTCCACAGCAGACACGGGGGTATCTATCGGACTCAGGGTGGTCTGCAGGTGACAGTGGGGCATCCACTGGACCTGGTTAGAAGGTAGGAGGGAGAGAGAGGCACTAGGGAGAGGGAAGGCAGAAAAGGGTTAGTAGCACGCAGAGCCATAAAAGCAACACACCACACCACACCTCACCTGCTGGGAGAGACTCTGGTCCTCTGGTACGAGTCCCCTGACTGAGGGCGTGTCTCACTGCGGTAGCAGAGCAGGGCAGACTCAGGAAGCAGAGTGCTGCGGTGGGTCGTTAATTGGGACGTGGTTAAGGCGAGGATATTGAGCTCGTTATTGAATCATTAGCTTTCCTGTTTTGTTAACAGGTACTGACAGAAGACGTGATGGCAACCCTGTTCCAGTGTCTACCAACATTTATTGACAACACAACACAATATTGTTTATTGTTTATTAAAAGGATCCCCATTAGCTGCCGCCTAGGCGACGAGCTAGACTTCCTGGGGTCCAGAACAGACATTACATTACATTACAGTCATTTAGCAGACGCTTTTATCCGAAGCGACTAACAATAATTGCATTTCACGTAGGAAAAGCCAATGTACTGCTGCTACTTGCCAGAACTCACAAGTGCATCTCCTTTCTAAAACAAGTGACTAAGAGCATAATCTAGTGCTGAAGGCAATGTGCAAGAATAGCAATCTAAAGTACAGTGCAATACAATACAATACAATAAAATACAATAAGTGCTTAGGAGGGAGGATTGTTGTAGTACTTGTTGAAGAGATGAGTTTTGAGCCTGCGACGAAAGATGGGCAGTGACTGTGTCCTGACATCAGTGGGCAGTTCATTCCAGGAGGGGCCTGAAGAGATGGTGGCCGGGGTGGGAGGGGCCTGAAGAGATGGTGGCCGGGGTGGGAGGGGCCTGAAGAGATGGTGGCCGGGGTGGGAGGGGGATGGAGGAGATGAGGATGGACTCGATGATGGAGGCGTAGAAGAGCACTGTCATTTCCTTTGGTAGTCTGAGCTTCTTTAGCTGCCTCAGGAAGTCGATCCTCTGCTGTGCTGTGCTGTCCTGGTGAGGGAGCTGATGTTTCCTTCCCAGCTGAGGTCCCAGGAGATGACGATGCCCAGGAAGTGGAAGGAGTCCACAGTGGCGTCCGGGGAGTCATTGTAAAGCGCTTTGGTTAGAAGCGCTATATAAGTGCAGTCCATTTACCATTCAGGGTGATGGGGGGGCTGAGACATCTACTCCAGGCCAACGGGATCTTGAGAGATCTCAGCCACCCAGGCAACACACTGGTCTCTCTGCTGCGGTCGGGGAAGAGATACCGCGCGCACTTGGCAGGGCGAAGAGAGACAATCCGGCTCCTGAATGACTCTATCTAAAGTTTAGTACCACCATACCCAGGGGATCAGGACATCTAGTGTGTAAAACATAACCACTTACAAGCAAATGTCATACACTCTGTCCCCCCCCGCCAAGGATTACTTATTATAGCTATAACATGCACATAACTCACCCCCCCACACACCCCCGGGCTACTTATTTATTTATTCATACCCATATATAACATGTACTGTTTATAATCCATCCAGACCTTCCTCTATGCCATTTTAAGCTTAATCTTATACTGTATAGAACTGGTACTTATTGCGTAATTAGTGTTCATTTGTAAATTAATTTGTACATTTTGTAATTTGTAAATTTGGAACTTTTAAATTTGTAATTTGTAAATTGAGTGTTAGAGTTTATCTGTATTGAGGATAATCTTGCAGCCGGCAGCAACATTTCACTGTGACTGTACACCGTACATTACATGTGACAAATAAAATGAATCTTGACATCCACTCTTGACAACCGCCACGGACTCGTCTCCCTCAGAGATGAGGGCGATGTGGGCGATGTGTCGACCGCCAACTTCAGGAGCTTGACAGACTGACCGGTGGCTGGAGGTGCAGCTTGTTTGTGTTCAGTGAGAAGAGACGCAGCCCTGGGGGGAGCCGGCGCTGATGGACCTGGAGTCTGAGATGTTTTCGCCCAGCTTGGATGTGTTGTTTCCTGTCGGACAGGACAAGTCGATGATCCACAGGTGGAGTCGGGCGCGCGCAGCTGGGAGAGAGTGGGCGGGAGGCTAGTGTTGAAATCCACAAAGAGGAATGGCTTTTCTCCACTAACAAGCAACCTTATACTCAACATGCTTAGCCCACCCACCCACACATGCAATTATTTTTTCACCGACCAATTCCCCAATTATTTTACCAGTTACCAATTCCCCAATTATTTTACCAGTTGTCACTGACAACCTTCACAAACAACACCTTTTCACTCTATTTCTTACACCTTCTCACACACATACACACAGATATACACACACAGACACGCGCACACACACACCTCCATTGTCTCATCTGTAGCGGGGTCAGAAATACAGTTCTTATCAGCTCCCTGCTGTTGTGTCCTGCAGGGTGTGTGTGTGTGTGTGTGTGTGTGTGTGTGTGTGTGTGTGTGTGTGTGTGTGGAGCAGGTGCCCTGGCTCCTGGGAGCTGGCGGGGTCTGTGATTAGGGTGGGCTCCAGACTGTGAAATGTGCAGCGCTGAGGGAAACGCTGAGTATCACAAGAGTGTTGGGTCACTCGATCTTTTGATTCGATGCTTTGTTTGAAAGCTTTCCCAGGGGAACTTTCAAAGACTGTCACTCCGCAGGCGCTGAATTTTCATGCCTCTACTAAAAAAAGTGAGCAATCTGTCATTTTTGGGGGGTCGACTGGAATCCCAAACAATGACAAATGTGTCAAGTTATGCCATAATTTGATGCATGCTTATGTGTGCTGATATCGACATTGCCCTGAAAAAGCACACCGCCATCTTTGAAGAGGGAGACTATGGCTTTTGTAGTACTGTACATTTCAGGTGTTCTTAACAAAACAGGATTCCCATCTGAAATATGACAGACTGTTTTGTGTGTGTGTGTGTGTGTGTGTGTGTGTGTGTGTGTGTGTGTGTGTGTGTGTGTGTGTGTGTGTGTGTGTGTGTGTGTTTTAAAGCATTTCCATCCTATTAGAACTGGCTTCGGGTATAGGCTACCACAACATGACTACAAATTCCAATCTCCCGTGTGCAAGCATGTGCTGTTGTGTGTGTGTGTGTGTGTGTGTGTGTGTGTGTGTGTGAGATGTCCACCCACAGGCTGTTTAATTGGCCTATTTCCTCCCAAAGCAGCAGGGCTACAAAGAAGAAAATGTAAAGAAAAAAATCGGGGGGAAAAGGAAAAAAAGGTATTTACCATTCCAACAAAGGGTGGGTTTTTAAAAGATACATTTCTGCTTTATTAGCGACAGGACAGTGGAAGGACTGACACGGAAGGAGAGAGAGAGAGAGAGAGAGAGAGAGAGGGGAAGACATGCAGCAAAGGGCGTGGGCCGGATTCAAACCCGCGCTGCTGTGGTAAGGACTAGCCTTTATATGGTAAGCGAGCCAATACTTTACTCAGCACACGTGTAGTGGATGACACAAGAAACACACATACACACACACACACACACACATGCATCAGGGTGGCCGATGAAATGATTCTCCTGCTCCTCACCCATCTCGTCGTCCTTCAGATTGAGATTATTCGTCACATACTGTACATAATACAACGTAATGAAATGTAACAGTCGGCTCCATAGTAGGTATACACACACAACAAATCTGACACAACAGACAAAAGCAATAACAGACAGAAACAATATTCATGATGTCTGAGGCTCCTTCCCCGAGGTTCAGCTGGGAGCAGACAGTGGGCAGCGCGCAGGGGGCCGCGCTCGGGGGCCAACCAAGCGCTCCTGTCCGTCGTCGCCAGGGACGGACAGCGAACAGGAGGAGAATGTGCAAACTGCACAGAAGGGCTCGGGACCGTCTTGCTGTGAGGCAACAGTACTAGGTGCTGCGCCACCGTGCCACCATTTTGTTTAAAATGTAAGGATTGTCATTGGTTAGTGTAGAGTGTTGGTGCATTGTGGTGACAATTATGTATTTCACAAAATAGATTAGTTGGGTCTAACATTAGGTATTTTATTTACATTTTTTATAATACAAGTATTGTATACATTAGAGTAGACTAGTGATGTTTACAATCCGATACCGATGTACGGACGATAAATCAGTGCATCCCTGACTTCTCCTTTTTTTTTTTACATTTAAAAGCTTCCTGGTCTTGTTTAATCCTCGTTTTACATGTTAGGATTCTCATAATGTAGGTTTATGTATCATATTAATTCAAAAAAGGAATTAAAATGTTCCCTCATTACCACAAAGGATCATGGGAAAAACATGGAGTTCTTCTTTGTTCCTCTCTTTGTCTCACTCGCGCACACACACATGCACACACACACAAACACAAACACGCGCGCACACACACTCTCTCTCTCTCTTCGCATCATGCCATCTGTTGAAATGGATGCCCTTTTATCCTGCAAATTATCCTGTATCCCACTCATATTCCTGCTGTTTCTGTCTCATTGAATTTATCTCTTCACAACACCCAGTAGCTGTCAGAATTCAATGGCGATGTGCAGTACGTTATGTGAATACTGGATGTTTTTCAAATATCAATGAAAAGGAGAGAAATTTTCTCTCTGTCTGAGATCCTGAAATCCCTTTCTTTCAGGATTGGGCATACCACAAACAACACCAGCCACACAAGTCTGTGTCACCATGTGTATTACCATAATTGTCCACTTAGACGGACTTTGACGATTTCCTCTGCACATTACCATAATTGTCCACTTAGGCAGACTATGATGATTTTCTCTGTGACTGTGTCTACTTTTTTCTCTCCAGTGTCTGATATAGCTTTTTTTTTTCAATCAACAGACACCATGAAAACCTACTTTGGATTAGCGGTTTAGCTCTGTGGTTGGCAAGTGTGGACATAATGAGGAGAATGCCAGTATCCACAAAGACAGTTTGTGATTTGAAGCAAACACGCTGCCTCGTGTGCTTCCTGTGGCTGATTCAAGCTGCCGTACTTTGAATTTATCACCTAAAATGTTTATTTACCTCCGCCCACTGTCAATGTCCTTGGAATTCACTCACTCACTTAAATCCCCCTATCTACACCTTACTCCTACATATCTGCATATCGCCAATCCAATCCAATCCAACTTTATTTAAATAATTTTAAAATTTTGAAATAAGAGTACATTTACATTTCAATCAATACAAAAATACAGTAAATGGACTGCACTTATATAGCGCTTTTCCACCTTAGCGCCACTCAAAGAGCTTTACAATGGCCTCTCATTCACCCATTCACAGTAGCTGCCATGCAAGGTGCTAACCTGATCACTGGGAGCAATTTGGGGTTAGGTGTCTTGCTCAAGGACACTTCGACATGTAGACAGTTGGAGCTGGGATTCGAACCACTGACCCTTCAATCACTGAACAACCCGCTCTACCAACTGAGTATCATATACTTGACAGTATCTATCATACTATATCATATACTTTGAACATGGCAATTAGGCTACAGTGCTGGTTTTTTAGGTGTATTCACCTTGAACTAAAAATAAAACTGACATAAACAAATCAATATTTTTTCTATATAAAAAGATAAATAAAACGTGAATTATTCTGTTGAATTTTAAATCCAATAACAGTCTAACATGTTACTATTAGCAATTACAATGCTCCTTCCATTTAAAAAGGGTATATGAGCTGAGCTGACAAAAATAAAACTAGCAGCGGCAACTGGCAACAAATACAATCAAGTGAAGTCCAAATGGAACTGAGTAGGTCTGCAACCATCAACTGTATGGAGAATTAACAATTCTACTACTTCTACAAGAAGTAGCCTCTGACCCAGACCGACCACGAGCCTGACTCTGAACGTCATCATCTAAATTACATGGATGGAAATGGAGATTATTCATATAGTGAAAGCTGGTTTACACTGGCACTAACACAATAGATGGACTCTGGAGGAGTTTACCTTCGACTACACGTGACTAACGTTAGCTGCGCTGCTGTCGTCATTCCAGAGCGCATCAAAGGCTAAGGCTCGGTCCTCCTCTGCTCAACCCATCCCCATAGCTGGTCTTTCCTCTTCCCCTAGGATGCAGGCTACCCTTCCAGCATGTGTACAGTACTCGGAAAAGCATGCTCCTTGATAGTACGTCAATGAGTGTTTATGTAAAATTGACCTGTCATTCATTACAGTATGTATTGGGCAGCGTGCTGGCAGTGTGTGTGCGTGTGTGTGTATGTGTGTGTCAGACGATTAAAGTCAAGGGGTGTGAGGGGGCACAATGTTACTGTGTTTGAGTTTACTGTATGTCTTGAGTGTGTGTGTGTGTGTGTGTGTGTGTGTGTGTGTGTGTGTGTGTGTGTTGGAGAAAAGGGGCAGACAGGCAGAGAGGGGAAGAGATGAAGTGAGAGAGAAGAGAGTTGTTAAACCACAGTTCTATATACAATATATTTTCCTTGCAGATGTAGGAGCAGCCTGCTTTCATCAGCGCTTAAATGACTCTGCTTGACTAAAAAGGCACTCTGGCAAAGAAAGGTTGAATAAATGTTTGTTTTCAATGAGTATCCGGGCAGGCGGGTCGAGTGTCTCCGTGGTCCAACCGTACTCAACTATCTGCATGTATACAAATCCAATATGTCGCTCGTTCGAAGATACCGACGTCAACGGCTTATGGAAATCCTAACACATGCGTTAACATAAACAGCGTGAGAGGGGCGAAGGCTTTCACACCGCGGCGGACATATACAAACCTTTCTGTCACAAAGGGTCTAATGCAAACAGACACAAACACTACACAGACAACCTATATTTGGCACAATGTCATACCCCCCATAATCATAAGTCATAACTGACATGCCAGTTGCCTCACACAAGATATAATTTGATGCTGCTGCTAAATGTATATGGTTCGAGGGTACAAAATGATTCATAGCTCCCCTGAGGGGCATCTCAATGTCCTTAGCCTATACTCTGCCCGAATTTTGAACATAATTTGAAGCAGCTCTAGCCACATTGCCTCATTACAAATGGATAAAGTGGAGAGAGGATATCAATTAATCATGAAGGAGCTTATCTGTGTTTTCATCGATGGCTGGCCGATATGGGCTTCTTGGCGAGCTGCCATCGCCCAGATGATGAGGTCTGGGAGCTTTTTCATCGCGGCTTGCACCACAGGGCACAGAATCTGATCAGTCAAGCCTGGAGCCGGTGACTGCTTTGAACAGCTCCCACCGATGTAACCAATCGTTACAGAGGCCAATTCCCCCACCAATATCAAGACCACAGGGCCACAAAGGAACACATCAAACTCTCCAATACGTCCTCAGTCCCTCATTATGGATGCTTGGCGATTTATCAACGCGCTCTCTATTTTCTCTGCGGGAGCGCGGGTCCGTGTTTACTGTTGTCTCCGCCGGCGCTCACGGCGGTTGGTGGGCGCTACGCCGGGGCCCCGGGTTGCCACGCCACACTGGGCGTCGCTAATCACCTCTAAACGAGGTACGCCTCCGCGGCGCGGTGAGGAGGTGGACGCTGGGCGTTTCAAAGGTTCCCCCGCACGGCGAGCAGCATCCATTCGGTTTTTGCTTGGCGGGGATTTCGCCTCCCTCATCGGCCTTTTGCCGCTCTGAGCCCCCCACAGTAATGAGATTTGAGACACATCAAAGCGCCTGTCCTTTGAGAGGGGGGGAAAAGATCTGAAAAATTGGTTTGAAATGCAAATCACCCAGGGAGATGATGTACATGAGTTCTAGGCCTACACCTTCAGGAACATTCGCACAAAGGGAATAGATAACTTTAGGCAGGGCACAAAGTTGGAGGGTGATGAGCTTACCGATTCTCTTCAAAGAGCGGATTTGTTTCTGAACCCCGAGTTGTGAGCGATGTGATGTTGTTATGAACGCCAGCGGGAGGAAATGCGGTCTCATAACGCGCAAGGTCGTGAAAACGATGCTCGCCGGGGGACACATTTCTTTTGAGAACAGAGAAGCCAGAGGCACACAAAGCGAAAAGCAGATTGAAAGAGAAACCGGGGACACGTAGCAGCATGAGAGAAGCATTTATTCAATTCATTGTCTATAGCGACCAGATTGGACGACAACAACAAATGTTGGTGTCTATGACGTGACAGGTAGGCCTACTCACCGCTAAACAGAGTTAGAGGACATGCTGTTCAAGATGTTTTGGTGAAATAATGCCTGGCTTCACTGATAATGGAAACAGGTGAAACCTCTCCCACAAAATGTAGAACAGTAGGCCTAGTTGCTGGCCATTCTCAGAAACTTCTTAAAACCCTACCTCTTTAACACGGCCTTTGACCTCTAGCTTCCGTTTCTTAATGTTGTGTGTCTCCGTCTACCATGTTTGTCTCTTGTCTGTTATTGCCCCTATGTAAAGCGACCTTGGGTTTTATGAAAGGCGCTATATAAATGAAAGTTATTATTATTAAACCCTGGTGACCCAAAACTGTCTAATATGGGGCTTTCCTTTTACCACCCCGAGCCTGGGCTATATATCCGGACACACCTCCAGAAGCCATGTCACCGTTTCGTCATCCAAAACCGTCAGGCCGCGCATTCCGTTGGGTGTCCGGTATGTCAGTCCTGGATGACGTGGTCTGCGGTTTGTCCCTCGGCGCCACGAAAACGAATGACGCGGCCCAATTTGTTTTCCTGTAATTTGCGTTCGTTTTACATATCGTTCTGCTTCAGCGGCGCTCACCCCCTCCGCAGCAAAGCTCAAAGTCAAGAAGAGAGGAGAACATTTCTCCCGTCACTCCTCAGGGAGGCAGCTCTGAGTCGAGGGGGTCTTTAAATCCTCTAAATGTGAACCCTCCGCTAGGCATTCCCCCCAGCGCTGCTCGTATTGATGAATGAGTCAACAGATGGTCAATGTGTCCTTGATCAGAAGGCGCTGAGTGATCAAAACAAACTCGTACCACACACACAGTGGGTTGACCACGGCCCCATAGCGGCCAACTGTGAGGGGCCTCTGGCCCCCCTGTGGAGACAAAGTGCTAGTTTCTGCATGAGGAAATTGAAGCTGAAAAGTTGATAGGTTCTACTTTTACAGTAATAGGCTACAGGTGTCATTGTACTGTATCTGCAGGGCAGTTGTATGTGAATTATGGTAATTATGGTTGTCCAGCGACCATGATGTAGTAGAGTGGAACTACTGTAATTACCTTGTAATGGTCTTATGATTTATACTCTGAGAGTATACATTCATGTGTATTCACAACTGGAGACTGTGTATGTGTGTGTGTGTGTGTGTGTGTGTGTGTGTGTGTGTGTGTGTGTGTGTGTGTGTATTTAGTAACAACAGGGGAAGATTAATACAGAAATGCAAACGGTTCCAAATCTGCTACTGCGTATTGCTGTCTCAATGCGGTCAACATCAGTCTCTCCCAAACCACAATATACCCTGATCCGACCGCCCGGCCCAGCGAGAGCCGTTCAGGAGTAGCTGTCTAATTTCAGCCATGTTGAAAGAATGTTCACATAAACACCGACTCCCACCCTTCCACCAACCTTCCCTGACACCTAGCATTTCAAAAACCCACCAGGCTTCTGAGGCATTATCCAAGACATTTCATCAGCACTCTATCATCCAGGTCTGACATATATCTGCCCTTTCATTTCAGACAGCTGTGTCACTCCTGTGACGCCTATGGATGAATGCGAGTTTGTCTGCCAAATGCTGAACATTTCATTGACGAATTTCTCTCATTGATTCATTACCTGTAAATGACGGCGTGTAAATCAGATTTCTCTCAGTGGTTAACCCCGCGTGGCCCGGATGACGCGCTGGATGAGAATACAACAGTACTCATGCACTCTCACGCACAAATTACTATTATACAACGGTTAGTTCTGGTTCTTGATTCTGATTGGCTGGAAGCCGTGTTAAAATACTTTGTAACACACACCTGGGACCGCATATCATTCCATTTTCAGTATTAACGCGCCTCCCATTTGATCCAATGCGTTGTAGTTGTTGTTGTTGCTTGGGGAACTATTTTGCTCTGCGGAATTGAGGGAATGATGCTTCGTTTTGAATAAATGTTAATATTTTACATTGCTGTGTGTTTACTTTACACTAATAGCTGTAGTAACCGTTGTATAAAAGCAATAAACCACTCGAGGCCTCCACTTGGCGTCGTGCCTAACAACGCCCCCTAGCTGTTATAAAATCACTTTAACACACGGCCTCTCGTGGTTTATTGCTTAAATACCTTATTTTCTTTGACTCTAAAAAAACACAATCTAATGCTTTATTATAACAGTATAGGCTTACTTGTGACGGTACTTTCAGACGAAACATTATGTAACCGTTTGATTTTAGAGAGCTGCAAATGTCTGTTTGAACTGCCATGAACATTCAGCTTGCATCTGTCCTAGTGTTGTCTTTCAGATGCTTAAGCCCGCTGAATTTTACTGTAACTGTCTTTGGTGATCACCAAAATAAACACGGGGAGAGGTTAATAGATAGACGAGCGGATAGAGTGACAAATCACTTAATGGAGTTAGATCCTAACTGAGGTTCGGGAGGTGAAAAGACAACACCGCCACCGTTACAATCTAACGAGAAGCACCTGGTCACGCCTTGTCAATCAGCTCAACTAGACACACCTGTTACCACCATGCCTGAGAGGTAGTTTCCTGACAGTTATCCACAGTATATATAAACCTGCCTAACCTACCGTTCTCTCTCTCGTTCGTACGCTTGCATCCCACCCCCTCTCCATCTCCTCCTCTGCTCTCCAGCGCCTCTATCTGATATCCAGGGGCCAGGCAGGGCTCTGAGCCCCTCTATCTGATATCCAGGGGCCACGCAGGCATCTAAGCCCCTCTATCTGATATCCAGGGGCCAGGCAGGGCTCTGAGCCCCTCTATCTGATATCCAGGGGCCAGGCAGGGGTCAGCTGAGCCCCTCGAAGCCCGGACGATAACCCGAAGGCCTCATCTGCCACACCCAGAGTCTCATGCCTGGATACACTCATCTCATTCATTCATTAATACATCATGTAACTTTCATTCTCAATCATTCTGTTCATTATTGTCATTTGTTCATTCCGTCCATCCCAGTAAACCTCCTTAAACATTTCCAGTCGTTGGTGTTGTCTTTTGAACTTGTGAATCTGGCATATGACAGGGATTTCCTTTGTCTCCATTGGCTTAAAACAACATTCATCCTTTCAAAGGTGTCTCGGCGGCGGTCGGCTCTGAGAACGTGCATGTTGCGTGCGGGACTGCTGATTCAGAGTCACACTGGGCGTGGTGTCAGAGCTGGCAGCATTTAAATAGGGCACTTCGACCGTCCGCTTTCTATCTCTACTGCACCCTACCGTCAAAAGCAGTCCCTGTGAGTGCTAAGTGGAGGAGAAATGACAGTGAAAATTGATGGCCCTGAGGGATAGGGGGTAGGAGCAGGGAGGACGATTATAAATTTAGGCCCGAGTGTTGTCAGAGGAAACACATGATGCTGCGAGGGCCAAGTAGATTCTGGGAAGAACAACTCCAGTGTGTTCTCCTTTGACCGGCCCATCCATGCCTTCTCTCCCTGTCCTCTCGGGGATATTTCTAGTGAGTTATCACAAACTCCACGTCAGGCATAGAGGAATGCGAGCGATGCATCATCATCATGGCGAGCTACACTGTAGCCCTTCGTGCCTCACTTACGTTCCGATGGAAGACCGGCGGTGTGCTGTGCTTTGAGGCCGAGATACAGTCTTAGAAAGTGGATAGTTATATGAAAACAAATGCATGATAAGATAAATATAGAGTAATAAATCCCAGCGCAAACAATGCGTGATACGAATGTCCATATTGCCCTCATGATAAAACATGTTTAATAAGTCGCTGCATTAATCATCATCGTGGTGAGTTGTACTGTAGCTCTTTATGCCTCATGGTAGATAGATAGATAGATAGATAGATAGATAGGTTGATAGACAGATAGATAGATAGATATTAATCCTCAAATTCTTGTGTTGCAGTAATACAGACAACAACAAAGGCACAATAAGACACAAAAAAATCACACCAGGTGGTGAAGTAAGCGCTAAAGGTTTACGATATATACTGCTCTCTGCTGGTGTGCAACGGTATTGGTCTAGATCTCATGCTACTGTACGACCGGACATACAGTATGGACACACATATGGACTGACACGTCACCTATAGAAGTCGCTGCATTGCTTAAAAAGGCACAATAAGGCACAAAAAGGCACAAAAGGGCAACAAAAAAGGCACAATCAGGTACTAAGTAGGTAGGTACAGCAAAAGTCTACAGTAGTCTACAATCTCGACCTGTACCGTGTGGGTCAATTCAAGTCAAATCAGGAATATGCCATGCTTAATAATTATTTATTATAATAGATATTTTTATTGATATTTTATTGTTATTTTATTGTTATTACTATTGCACTGTGTTTATATTATTATTACTTAGTAGTCTTAGGATGTGTGCATTGGAGGACAAAGCAAAGTAAGAATTTCATTGTGTGGTGTAACCACTGTGTCTAACCATACACATGACAATAAACCTCTTGAATCTTACTGAAGCTATTGAGAAGAATAAGACATTGTTGCGATGAGCAGTTGTAGCAGTTGTAGAAAGCCTTTCCCTGAAGAGTGGAAGCTGTTATAGCAGCAAAGGGGAGACCAGCTCTCAGCAAAGGAGAGACCAGCTTTCATATACTGCAACAGTGATGCAACACCAGTATATTTTTGACATTTGTCTCCTCTGAGTATCGGTACCCTAATGCAACGGCCAACTGGTTTCATATTGATAATATTTTTGTGGACCAGCTGTACGTCGCGCGAGGGGGGGGTGCGGGGGATGGGGGGTGGGCGGTCACGAGTCTCAACATGACCGGAATAACTATTGAGAAGAATCAGACATTGTTGAGATGAACAGTTGCGTAGTGTGTGGAAAAAAGCATAGGACACTAAAATAACCGGACAGTGTCACATGTCATGTGACTCAGGCTAACGCCGAGGCGCTTAACCTACAAGGGCCATAAAATCAGCTAATGAATGTGACCGTTTGCAGCCAGAATATGCTAATGCCTCATTTGGAGGTGCAACTTGTTAAATGACGTGTGTGTTGGAAAGCTCACGGTAAGTGTGAGACTTTGAACATCTTGACAATAACAGTTGGGTGTTCATGGATGGTTGATGTTCAATGGAGCGGCGCAGGCTCCAAGAGCATCGGCTATTCATGGCATACATTTTCTTGTCGATGACTCTTCATACCATGACACATACACACCGGCTTTGAATAATAAAATAACTAGTGTGTGTGCAACATCTTATGGAAAAAATTATATAAATGCAAACATTATGGTAGTTCATACAATAGAAGTTAATACAGGACTAACAGAAGAGAACACAGACTTCTGTCCATGAATGCATTTCGTGGTTCTGTGCGTGCGAGCAGGACATGTTTGGTATTGCTGCATTCGTTAGGTCGAGAGCTTTATTCCAGTCCAAACCCGGTGTCTCTGTGACCATCCCATGTCGAGTTGCTGTTTCAATTCCCCCCTATTGACAGTGAATGCAGGTCATTTTTCTCTCCCCCAAGTCCAATTGCAGGAGGGTGACCATCGCTCCACCGGCTGGATCTTTGCTAAGGTTCTGGGAATAAAATGAGTCCAAAATGATAGAAAAATAATTTCCGCACACTTAGATCCATGCAGTGTTTCACTTTTAATTAGCTGAGCTTTTGGCCTGCTAGACCTTCATCAGAGCGTACTGTACATACTGTAGCATAATAACGAACAGACAGGTAGAAAGAACATTCACATCATTAGCAGAATACAAAAGACCTGTGCACACACCCTGGTGGCAGAAAGCTCCACCTCTTGGGGATTGTAGTTTTTTGAGACATGTTAATACCATGTTAATACCAAGAAAGGGTGGTGAAAAAACAGTGAATATAAAAGGTATATATAGAAAAGACATTACATAACTGTGAGTACATATGTATGATGGCATACATTCTCCTTATAGTAGTGCCATATACTGTATATTTCAAATAGGCTACATAATAAGATCAAATAGTCAATGGGGCTTATGCCATCATAAATCAGAGAACCCCTGGTCTGTAGTTTAAGGGAAAAAGATACCTCAAGAAAATGAACATCTCAGATATCTCACAAGATTAATGAAACCAGGCCAGGTCAAGCCTGGCTTATGTGCGTGGCTGGCTTGTTTCTGTTCAGGACTGGAAGGACGGAAGCTAGTCACGCCACTGAAATAGCTACAAGTTACAAATTTACAAATTACACAATAAGTACCATTTCTATACAGTAAACAATTAAGCTTGGATGGGATGGATTATGTACATGCTATATATGGATTTTTATTTTTTTTTTAAGAAAAAAAAAGGTAGTGATATTCCCAGTCAGGATGCTCTCAATCATGCATGAGTAGAAGTGTTGACATGGAGAAATAAACTACGGAGGATTGTGAACAATTTTGACAATTAGAATAGGACATGTGTGTGGATATTTGGCATATTTGGACAATGCACATGTTGTGTGGACCTTCTGTTTACTTGGGACAATTAAGGCTGACTATATGGGCATGTTGTGTTCGTGGGGGTATGACTGTAATGTGGGGGTATATGGACTGCGGGGGATAGGGGTGGTTGTGTTCCCTCAGACCCAGCTGCGGTTCCTGCTGTCTAATCAACCTAATCTGCGCCAGGTGTGGGGGATGAAATGCAGGATTGACAGCAGCTGAGAGGAGGAGAAAACAGGGCTGATGGAGAAAACATGGCTGTCACGCCGGTGATCGGCTGAGCGGTGACACGGAAGGTCGAGGAGAGGAGCGGCGAGAACGGGCACAGGCTCACCACACTGAGAGGGGTGCGTTTTTCACCACCGTAATGATGATTCGGTGAGTGGGCCGCATTCTATGTAGTGACTGTGATTACGGTAAGTCCGTGTCCTCGTGTCTCCACTAGCCTCTCCCAGGAAATCAAGGTCCCTGGTAAGTAACGCAGCTGATCAGCGCAACCAACCCGATCTCACCCATCTGCGTATAAATAACACGCTTTTACACCGTGCATATCATACGCCAAATCGCAATTCTGTGTGTAATACATACGCCGAAACCGCGCGGAGGCCCTCAGGCAGCGAGCATTGAGCAATTTAACCGCACCTGCCCGTGCAGGGGTATTGCGATATGCGGAGCACGCCCACTAAGCGCTGTCCGAGTAGTAGTAGTAGTAGCAGTAGTAGTAGTAGTGTAGTAGTAGTAGCAGTAGCAGTAGTGTAGTAGTAGCAGTAGTAGTAGTAGTAGTGTAGTAGTAGTAGTAGTGTAGAAGTAGCAGTAGCAGTAGCAGTAGTAGTAGTAGTAGTAGTAGTAGTAGTAGTAGCAGTAGCAGTAGCAGTAGCAGTAGCAGTAGCAGTAGTAGTAGTAGTAGTAGCAGCAGTAGTAGTAGTAGTAGTAGTAGTAGTAGTAGTAGTGTAGTAGTAGTAGTAGTAGCAGTAGTAGAGTAGTAGTAGTAGTAGTGTAGTAGTAGCAGTAGCAGTAGCAGTAGCAGTAGCAGTAGTAGTGGACAGTTTGAAGGCTGTAATTTCTTAACCATATCAGATAGTGAAGAGAGGGATACTGGCTCAAACTGATCTAGGACAGCAGATAGTGAGGAGAGGGATACTGGTGAGGAGAGGGATACTGGCTCAAACTGATCTAGGACAGCAGATAGTGAAGAGAGGGATACTGGTGAGGAGAGGGATACTGGCTCAAACTGATCTAGGACAGCAGATAGTGAGGAGAGGGATACTGGTGAGGAGAGGGATACTGGCTCAAACTGATCTAGGACAGCAGATAGTGAGGAGAGGGATACTGGTGAGGAGAGGGATACTGGCTCAAACTGATCTAGGACAGCAGGCAAAGGAAGAGCAGAGGGGTCAGGCCCAGGAGCAACATGCGTGGGAGCAGCTGGCCTTAGAGCAGAAATGTTATCAATAAATGTAAGAAATGTAAGAAAGCTCTCACAGAGAGTGGGCGATCGCACCACGGGAGAGTTATCACTTGGGTTTACAAGGGAGTTAAAAATATTGAACAGTACCTGAGGCTTGTGACTATTATTGGAGATAAGATTAGATATATATATACTCCATTTTGGCAGCTTTAACGGCTCTCTGGTAGACTGAAAAACATTCATGCAGAATTTCGAGAGAGCCTATCTTATTTCCACTTTCTCTCAGCATGGCGACAAGAACGTCTCAGAGCACGAGTCCAAGATATTAAATGTAGAATTAAAAAAAATTACAAGCTCTTAGCTCTATCCTCCACCAGGAATATGAGAAAAATATTCAGTTGTCAGAGGCAGGCCCGCATTAAGGCACCCATGGGCCCCGGGGCTAGGCATTTTCCTAGCCCACCCCCCCCCCCCCCCTCCCAGTAACAGTACCCTCACCACCACCAGCAACACCACCCCCGCCACTGCTACCAACACACACACAATTTCACTATATTGTAACAATCTCTGCAACTCAGCATATTGTATTATTCATTTGCTTATTATTTGAGCCAAGTTTCATATTTATAAGTCAAAATTTACAATTCTACTCTTAAGCCAGGCGCACACACTCCGGTCCAGCAACTCAACATCCACACTCTAGCGCCAACATCACTCTGAACTAATGACGCAGGCACGCTCCCTTTAACCCCCTCCCTCACCAACACAAGCCCTGAGCATCAAGAACAAAAACCTATTCATCACATACAACCTGGCTGCAGGCATCATTCTGTCCACTCACAAGTAGAGCAAGCATAAGATAGCCTACTGATCTATAGAAACGCGCAGGTAGGCTAATAATGCCTTAGGTTTAAATTTGATTTGCATTCAATGCATTCTTACCTTTAAAAAGGCTTCCTGGCTTTACGCCTGGCAAAGTTCTTAATTAGAGCGGTAAAGTGCTCTAAGAATGTAATTTTCCAAAGACATCAATGTCAAGTGGTCGAGTCTTTCTTGTCCCATTGTAGAGCGCAGTCTGTTTTTGAGGTCTGAGTTTTGAAAAGGAGCGCTCTCGAGAGGCATTGGATACAGGCAGAGTTAAGTAAATCCTTAAGGCTATATCCATGTTTGGAAATACTGAAGACAGGTCCATCTTTCTTATTAATCTGAATGGTATTTCTTATGAAGCATTGCAGCAGCTGAATTTAGCTAAAACTTTCGCTACATTTTCAAAAACGAGTAAAGCTATGCTAGCTATAGAGCATAGCCCTGTTGCACAGCCAGGCAGGTAGCTAGCTACTTTGCATCGGTGTAATTAATAGCTTTGATTACGGCCCTGTTACAATGGAGTAGAACGTTAATCAACCTTATTAATTAAACTTGTCATTCTCGTGTACAAGCTCAAAATATCTGGTGTGCAAAAGGCCTAGTTTGCTTGTGGCTGATTGCCCGTCTCCTCAACTCTAACTGCCGGCGACTCATCGGCCAATGTTGACGCAGGGTCTTCGTCCTCAGGCCCAGCACTTGCAGCTACTTTGAAATACCCTGTTAACTTTGGGATTTTTGTCAGTAAATGTGTTTCCATTTCTAATTTATCTCTTTGTTTTTTTACGTTTAGTCGACCCACTTTCACTTTTCTTTGAGTTTCCATTGACATCTTTGGCTATATTATGTTGTCTCTCAAGTCGAAGTCGCTCACAAAACTTCACTCAAGCAGCCAGTCAAATCACCAGCTAATCAAATCACGGTATGTAAATACTCCAGTCACAGAGCCAATCAAATCATGGTATGTAAATACTCCAGTCACAGAGCCAATCAAATCGGCAATCGAATCGCGCTTATATTAGCGGAGCTTTGAACTTGAGCCACTTCGAGTCCGCTCCAAGGAACGCAGGACGCCCCTAGCGGGCTGTGGGGCCCTTTACGCCGTCGGGCCCCGGGGCTCAAGTCCCGGTAAGCCCGTGCATTAAATCGGGCTTGGTCAGAGGAGCAGGCTGGAATGGGCCAGAAACACAGAGGCCATATACAAGAAGGGACAGAACCGACTTTACTTCCTGGGAAGGCTTAGGTTCTTCGATGTAGAACCATGCTGAATGTGATCTACCATTCTGTTGGGCTATCTTTTATGGGGTTGTGTGCCGTGGCAGCAGCATTAAGGTAGTAGCCATCGAGAGGATGGACAAACTGATCCGGAGGGTGGGCTCTGTCCTGGGGGGTCAGCCTGGACTCAGTGAGAGTGGTTGCATAGAGACGAATGCTGTCCAAACTGCTGGCCATCATGGACAATGTCCTCCACCCCCGACACGATACTGGTCAGGCAAAAGGGTCACCGCCAATAGCAGACGGATCCTCCCACGGTGCTCGACGGAGACCGTGACCGTTTCCTCATGCCTTGACCCTTTCCTCATACCACGGCTGGAGCAAAACAACGACCAGGTTACTGTCGAACAAGTTTGATGATAGATGGATAGATACTTTGTTGAGATGAAGAAAGAGTGGGAGAGTTAAAATGTTCCCTAGTGATACGGTGATCGGTTCCTGATCAACATGGATAGAAAGAAAACTCGAATGAAAGAAAGAATATTTAGCCTACAAAATGTAAATACCAACAGACCGTCATGGTTGTAGTATTGGAGTTGGCACTCCAAGTGCATGTGAAGTTGGAAATACACCAGGCAAATTATGTTCCTGACCGCTCCTGACAAAAGTCGGTCTGAGTCAGAATCACGTACCCTACCCCACACACATCACACACACACACACACACACACACACACACACACACACACACACACACACAAAATAACTACCATAGTGAGGAGGGCTGAGGGAATAAAACATTCCAGCCCAGAAGGCGGCCTCAGTGTTCAGTAGGTTGGTGAATGCTGTTCAGTAGAAAACACATTCTGTCCAAACTGCTGCCCATCATGGACAATCTATCCCACCCTCGACACAACACTCTGGCCAGGCAGAGGAGCATAATCAATAGCAGACCGATCCTCCCACAGTGCTCGACAGAGACCGTGACCGTTTCCTCATGCCTAGACCCCTTCCTCATACCATGGCTGACGCAAAACAATGATCTTTGATTCTGTATGGATAAATAGTTAGTTGAGATGAGCTGCTTTTCCTCCCGGGGAAGGGCTGCCCGCACTCGGATTGCGAGGAATCTGGGTGTGACCCTACACAATCGACTACCGTTCTCGGCAAAGAGTGCATCAGTTACACGCTCCTGCAGATTCCTGCTCTACAACATTAGGAGAATTTGCCCTTTCCTCACTGACGAGACAGTGCACTCCCTCCACGCTGGCGCCACGGCGTCGGCCATCAGACCTCTGGAGCTTTTCCAGAAAGATGCAGCTCTGCTTGTGTTCAACTGACCAAAGTTCTGCCACAGTACTTCTTTTCTCCGTTCTCTACACTGACTCCCTGTAGCAGCTCATATACGTTTCTGGTGCTTGCCTACAGTTCAGTGAAAGGAACAGCTCCTCCCTACCTTCAAGGCCATAGTCACGCCCTACATCTACACCCGACCACTTCGCTTTGCTGCCTCGAGGCGATTGGTTACACCGATGACCCCTGCAGCCAAATGACCAGCTTTTCTGTCCTGGCCCCACAGTGGTGGAAGGAGCCCCTCACTGACGCCAGGACAGCAGAGTCGACCCATCTTTTGCCACCAGCTTAAAACGGATCTCTTCAGTACTACCCTTTGGCTCTTAGATGCTTATTTAGAAAGAGATGCACTTATGAGTTCTGGTGAGTAGTACACCAGACTACCCATGTTAAATGCAAAAATTGTATAGTAAGTCGCTTATAGTCAGGGAATATTGCAAAAATCTGGGAACAAATTCCTTACCAATACATTTCTTCATCAATGTGTTTGTAAAGGTGTCTACTAGGGCTGCCCCCTGACAGTCAACGAGTCGAATCATCAGTTGGAGACCCTTAAGTCAAGATGCGCTGGTGGGTTAAGACCATTCATCTGCCTTGTGATATGAGAGAGAGAGAAAAAGGATTCAATTATTGAATCTCTGGTTTGAGCAGGCGAATCTGATTCAACTCCCCAAATTCTGTCGGGGGGCTCGCAAAGCCTATTTCACACAGGGCCTTGCATATCTATCTATCTATCTATCTATCTGTCTGTCTGTCTGTCTGTCTGTCTACAGTATCTATCTATCTATCTATCTATCTGTCTGTCTGTCTGTCTGTCTGTCTGTCTACAGTATCTATCTATCTATCTATCTATCTATCTATCTATCTATCTATCTATCTATCTATCTATCTATCTATCTATCTATCTATCTATCTATCTATCTATCTATCTATCTATCTATCTATCTATCTATCTATCTATCTATCTATCTGAATAATGTGTCTGTACTGTGTTTGGCCGTTTCACCTGTTACACGAATATCCAGTTAACGAGGTGCCTCAAAAAGGGAACACAGTTGGACACTGTTTTGTGAACACTGTTCACGTCGCCCTTAATGTTAACAAAAACTGTGAGAAATCCATTTCCATGTCCACAGGTATGTGACCTTGACTGGTGAATTCTAGACAAGGCTGGTTATACAGTTGCCATGGTACTGCTGGCTTTTCTACAGTATGTCATGGGGGGGTGTGGGGAGTGGGTAGACCTGAAGCGGTGACCTCTTGACCTGTTAACATGTTAATCAGGTGTTCCGTTTGCATCTCGCCATCTCACCATGTGGTAATGTCATCTCCCCCTCCTCCTATCACAGCTTGGGCCCTATTTGATATGCAGCCGGCTCTCCAGGGCCGCAGACAGCCAGAATCAGAATTAATTTATTGCCATTGTACTTACATACATAGGGATTTTTCCGAACCGTGGTGCTTACAGCAATACAACAATGGACAAGTGCAAGGACAAGACAAATAAACAAAAAAATTAATCATGGACTAGATTACATTCTGCCGCCATTTAGGGAGTAATGTGAGACAGACCAATCCATTATTCAAAAATGACAAATCTCATCTAATATCCATTTGTTGCATTAACTCTCATTTGTTTGCATTACTCTCAAGTCAGCACCAAGAGGGATTATTAGAAATGTACTATAGCACGGGTAATTGGGCAGTGCTGTAGCCAGACCTGCAGACACCTCTACTCTTTGCAGAGGATTCGTACCGTAGGAGATCAGGCGGAGGTGGTAGAGGTCACACATCCAGCCGCTCTGGGATTTAATCCCTTTTAACGCGTCGCCATTTTAAGCTTCTCAACAGGGTGTCTGGAACTACTGTAAATGTCCCTACATCCATCCCTCCATAGGACTTCTTCCCTTGCTATTGTATGTAATCACAATACAGTGCAAAAATCACTGGTTCTCCAGGAAGGGAAAAAGAGGTGGGGGGGGCGGGGGGGGGGGCGTCTGTAGGGGAAATTGAGCAGTGAGTGCACACCGAAAACACAATGCCGGCAATTTCGAAAATTAGTTTCCCATCATTTTCAATTTCCCAGACTCTGTTGGGGATTCAGCTGTTGGGTGAGGGCATGAAATGCATCCGCACTGCTGTAGCAGACAGCTGGAACAGTCGTAGTCACCAGAACACACATACTGTACATGTTGTATAGCTGTACACATTGCATAGCAAGCATGGTATGCAGTGAATGTACATTCAAATAGCTAAAGAGTAGTTTGTGCACTTGACACGCACAGCCTTAACCAGACCGGGCGTGAAAACAGGCAATACAGGAATGGAGAATACCTGCACATGTTATTGCAACGTTTTGAAAGTCAAGGTCAGTCAGTTCAGTTCAACTCAGTTCAGGTCAGCGCATTGATTAGCAATTCTTTCAGTTGCAAGCGACCTGTACTCCAATTGCTCCTGCCATCCTGTAGAAAATGTATGGTGTTTCTTTTTCGGTATAGGTGCCTCTTTCCATGCCTGTACTGAACAAAATCCTCAGAGTGAAAGTAAGTGAATCCAGCAGATTCACTCCCATAAAACGCTTTACAAATGATTAATTCCACTGAGGAAAGAGGACGTCACCCCATTAACATAAATACTGTAGCTCCTCCCACGCCGGGGAGAGTGATCACATGAATATTTACACACACAAATTAGCACAATCCATCGTAAGTAATGACGTTGGTTTAGCATGCTGTTCTGGATGAATGTGAAGGCCCTTAGGAATAAAATGGCAGAAATACGTAAATCATTGCAGCCAATTAAGTGAACATTTTCCCAATGATGGCCAGTCATCCGAGCGCCGGGGCGAGCCATGTGATGTGACGTGAACCTACTTCACCACAAACACTGACGCATCAGACCAAGGTTCAGCATAGCCTACCTGAAAGTGAGTTTTTAATGGCCTATAAAGTGACAGATCATAACAGATAAGGGAGATAACAGTGTTAACTTGAATAACCTGTATTTGTTCTCTGTATCCATCAAAGCACACGGCAAAGGGCCTCTGTATGTTGGGAAAAATGGTCAAAATCTAAATGAAGGCAGATGTGAAATTTAGATTTAAAGCTGTGTGTGTGTGTGTGTGTGTGTGTGTGTGTGTGTGTGTGTGTGTGTACATGTGTGTCAGTGTTCCAGGACGCCAGGATTGCATTTTACTACGTAAGTCTGCGGTTTATGACATTAATTGGATTACGCTTTACAAGATGCAGTCATTTGGGTTAAGCATTAACACAGCTCTTTTCACAGTCCACAAAATGTATTATAAAAGTAATGGTGGGAAATTACCACAGAAGTATTCACAAGCCGACATGATATGATCCAGTTCACGGTCTTTATCAGAAACGAGAGGCTATACGGCTACCTAAAAAAGCACTGAAACTACACTTTGTACCAAGGCCTTAGCGGATGTACAGATAATGGAAAAGTGTGGCAACATGGAAATTAGTTATCTTCTGTCTGTAGATGAGTGTGAAATGTTAGGTACAACTTAGACAGTGCTCTCATAATTGTTAACCCGATTTACCTTGAGGGGTCAGCAGTCTTCGACAGTGACGGTTCTCTACTGAGCCTATATGACTAATAAAGCCAGAACAAGGAGCGTTGTTTCCTCTCAATACAGTCTTTCACTGATTGCGATCAATTCAAACGGAAACAAAGCGCCAGCTTGACCGCCTGCTGCAGTCTGAGATACGTCTGAAACAACGGCTTTCAATTTAAACATTTAAAAATGATGCTTTTCCATTTAAAATTTAAAAAACAACGCCTTTCCATTTAAACATTTAAAAATGAAGTCTTTCCATTTAAAATTTAAAAAACAACGCCTTCCCATTTAAAATGTAAACAACAACGCCCTTCCATTTAAAAACGACAAAACGACGCCTTTCTGTTTAAAAATTTAAAAACGATGCCTTTCCATTTAAAAAGTTAAAGAAATGACACCTTTCCATTAAAAAATAAAAATAAAATGACGCCTGTCCATTTAAAAATAAAAAATAAATATGCCTTTCCATTTAAAAATGTAAACTGCTGTTGAACGTTCTGCTTCAAAGAGGATCTTCATGTACAACAGCTGGCTCCGTGTTCGATTCCCGACAATCCCTGACCAATCCCTGACCACTTTGCCAATGTTGCACTTTACTCCATGCAGTCTCATAGTGAAAGTTGCTAAGTATTCTATTCTTTTCTGCCCAGTAAAGAAAACACAAGAACGCTTTCAAAGGCCACAAGAGACATTATGGAGCCGTTTTTCTGCCTTACAGTAATTATGGCTCTACAGTAGCTGTATTTATTCTGAAAGCCCCTTGGGTCCTATTGCTGTTCTAATAGAATTGAATAAGCTTGTTTGCCTTCCTGCTTGGTTCTTCATAAGAGTTCAATAATATAAATGAAAAACTGTGGACATGTGACCTGACAGACCTTGTTGTCAGGGAATTGAATGCAATAAGGCTGAGGTTAAATGTGTCCATGCCTCTTTCAAAGAATCGTTGGAGTATTAAGAGGAATAGGCACCAGTTGTCTGCTTCATGGTATTACCAGCCCCCACAGTAGGCCTGCTTCACATCATTTTCTGATAACAACACAGAAAGAAATAGCTGCAGTTGGTAGCCTACACACTCCAAGTAGCCCCTTGAATCACACACACACACACACACACACACACACACACACACACACACACACACACACACACACAATGCAACCCTTTCAATCAATCTCACACATATATCAGAGGTAGATAAATAGAAGATATAGAGTAGAGAACATGTACACACACACACACACACACACACACACACAATGCAACCCAATCAATCTCACACATATATTAGAGGTAGATAAATAGAAGATAGATAAATAGAGAACATGTACACACACACTGATGCAGTCTTCGAGTGCAGGAGATTTAGCTGATCTATTTAGTATCTGTTTCGATCAGGCTGTCAAGAGCTGGAGCCCCTGGTTAGCAGAGGAAATACTCCGTGCCATGTTTGAACCAAATGGAAACGTGGTTGTTGAGGTGCCGTCAAAGAGACCAACGCCTCAAATGAAACCCCAGGCATTAAGCACCCGCACATATCTAATCTCAGAAGCAACCATCAGTCTGGCATCGCTGGCCTGGCCTGACACACAGACTGAATTACATTTCATTTCACTTCCTTATTCAGTCTGAAAGTGTTCCCATTGCAGTCGTTTTCTGGGATGAGCGTTACCAAAGAGGGAGTCCTCCGATTAGTTCATCCCCTAACCAATCACAACATATGAAATTGCATTCAAAGGATGCTGATTGGCTTGGTTGGAATTCCAACCAGAGATATCGCTCTGGACGACCCAGAGTGAGCGGGAGGATGGTGGCGAAAGCAGAGCTGAAGTCCACAAGCAGGATCCTGGCGTAGATGCCTACAGACTCCAGGTGCTGGAGAATGAAATGGAGGCCATGTTAACTGTGTCATCCACTGACCTGTTGGCGCTGTATGTAACCTGCAGGGGGTCCAGGACAGGGTCTGTGATGGATTTGAGACACGGCAGGACAAGGCGCTCCAAAAACTTTCATTGCAACAGAGGTCAGGGCGACGGGACTGTAGCAGTTGAGGCCAGCGGTCCTTGCTTTCTTGGGGACGGAGATGATGATGGTGGAGGAGGCAGGCTGGTAGGTGACGTCTCAAGTGAGATGTGAGTGAACAGCGGGGACAGCTGATCAGCACAGTGCTTCAGCATGGAGGGGGAGACAGAGTCCGGGCGCTTTCCGGGACGTTCCGTCTCCTGAACAGGCGGTTAACGTCCTTCTCTAGGATGGGGTGAGGCTGTGCTGCAGTGGGGTTGGCGGGGGGGGGGGAGGGGAGTGTCAGCTAGGGGGCTGCTGGGGGGGGGCTGGGTTGATGAGTATGGGGAGCCGGGGGGACCCATTGTTTTTCAAACCTGCAGTAGAACTCGTTCAGGTTGTTGGCTTGGGGGGGTCAAGTTTACAAATCGATTGCCGATTGGCGAAACTGAAGGTGTTCCATCTCACTGAGCTGAGAGAAGCCCACACCTCATTTTCTACGTGTATTTTTTGTTAGTTTTAATTTAATAAATATCAGTTAAATGTTAGGCCTAGTCCTCGGGTTACTCTCCTCCAGCATGGTATGTTCAGAACAGCAGAGATTCACATGCTCAAAAATTCACCGTGGGGAGGAAGGGGGGGGGGGGGGGGGGCGGGGGGGGGCTGATCCGTCTTAAAGAGAGGCCTGACTGGGCCTCATTTCCTGGCCTGAATTATTTCCCCAGTCCAGCCCTGCCTACACCACAAGTTAAAGATGACATTCTCTTTAATAACAATGCAATCCTCTGACTCCATATGAGCTCTTTCCATCTTTGACAAGTCCATAGGCGATTGATTGAAATGTCTGAACTAGGCCTTAAGCCATGACATGAATGCCAGTGTTTCTGTTAGTTGGAAAGTGGTGGAATTATTAATATAATGAAAGAGCTGTTTCTTAGGAAGCTAATATACAACCTACAGTGCAACAAATGAGAGTTTCAGATGGATTCTCAATCCCCACACTGGAATCCTTATGTAAGCTTCTATGCTCTCTTCATACTGATAGCATAAGTCAGAAAAAAATGCAATCCACTCCCGTGTTGCTCTTGGACGTGTCCCAGACTTCTGCTGTAAGATAAGTTGTGTCATATTATTAATTCAAATGTTCCATTAGCTGTCTTCAGACTGGGGTGGGGGGATATGATGGAAAGTTGTTTTTTTATGTCTGGTCCTCATGAACAGACTCAATACGAGGAAATCAAAAGGATTAAGAGGATTAGTCCAATGTTCATACTTTCTTCCATTTAATTATATATTATTTTTTGAGAAAGGGTATGATAAACTCTACACGTGACCTTTGTTATTAAATGAAAGCAAGAAGTTACTGCAATACCTTCTACAGTAAGTTCAGTCAATAAAAAAATACTATTTCACTAAATGGTGCTCTTTACAATAGGATATGTACAGTACATTGTTTCCTGGAAATATCAAAACAGTAGCCTACCCGAGTAGATAAAATAGTGATAATAGCCTACTGTAGATAGATAGATAGATAGATAGATAGATAGATATAAATAGAGACTTCTTTAATGATCCCGAGGGAGAATTCCTTGTTGCAGCTGACAACACATAAGCACAGTAAAACAGTTCTTACAGTATCTAATCATTTTTATGTTGTTTTTGTGGTATAATCATAACAGTAAGCCTATTATGACACATAGCCTACTAACTATGCATCATCCCCTTCCCTCACCGTCCCCTCACCTAACCCCATCCCCTACGGCTTTCTCCCACGCCGGGTAACACAAGGTACCCGTCCCACTTTTTCCGAAGGGAGGAGGTGCACCGCTTATATGAGGACGCAGGACGCGCGGCATCACCAGCCACACGTATGAGGCGGATAAATGTTGGACATCTCTTAACTACCGTTCCTTTCGGTGCGACTGACTTCGACTGGTTTTGTCACAGAGGCAGAGCCGTTTGTATTTTACAGTCTTAGTCCTGTAGAGAGCGGTAGATAGTTTTAATAATTGTTTTATGCGGACCCAGAGCTCTGCGCGCCCCATAGCCTACTGTACATGAAGCCTTTGCGGAGGGAGGAGCAATCGTAGCATTTCTCCTGATTCCGTTTCCCTGTCGTGGCAGCACACCGAAATGCTACTGGAACACATTTTTTGCACACAACTCAAGGAAAAATCCCAAATTAGGAAGGTGCAGTGACAGTTCTACAGCAAAAGAGGATCTGCCTGAAAACAATTTGACGGCACGCTGCGCCCGGTGGAGGAATTAGCCCGAAAAGCCCCGGTGCTGTGCAGTGTGTAGGCTACCTCTCCATTTGCGCTGGATACAGGCAGCCCTTGACTTTCTCGTCCCAATTGCAGTCTTAAAACAGCCAGTACAAGTCTAAAACAACCGAAGAATCATACGGTGAGTCTCGCTGTCACACATCGATCCTTAAACGTCTTGCATGCTGCAGCCTATTTTGGCGTATCTGTCCGAGTTGACTCTAATAGCCTGTGCATTAGCTGCGTGGTTTGACAGATCAGGCTCACTGTACTTGCTACAGTAGTAGACTGGATCTCCGGTTTGGCCAGTTTGCAAAAGATAAACTGCCACATTTAATAATGTGCCCGTTTTGTGGTCGCATGCATGCTGCACAATAGTGATGTTAAACAATGTATTGAGTTAGGGCGCATAACTTATTGGATTCATGATTCCGCACTTTTGCGCACCGCGCATACACTATATATTAGATTAGTGGTATGCGCGTGCGCATACAGTCGCGTACGCGCGCGCATACACACGCACGCATACACGCGCGCGCGCGCACACACACACACACACACACACACACACACACACACACACACACACACTCACACACACACACTTTCCGCTTGTTTGGACCCTAGGCAGATTTGTCAACTCAGTAGCGTCCAACTTGCAAACAGAGCACACCTTACATCTGCTCTGACATAATAGGTTATAATTATGCATCATTATTATTTACATAGCCAGAACGCATAAGCTACTATGGTATTTATGTGTTTTTTAAATTTGATTGACACTCTTGAATGTGGGCTTCAATATTCAATCGATTTCAGTATACTATCTTGAATGCAAAACTTTTTAAAAGCAGTTCATATCTTAACCCAAGGTCTAACAACATTAAAGTGCCCTAATTTACCTGCTAAAATGCGAAGAGTGTAGAAGGATATCAGAGAGATAGAGAGATTGTGAATGTGTGTGTTTGTATTGTCTTTTTGGCTTTTAATGTATCATTGATGTTGTGCTGCTCCCTGCAAATCAATTGCCCTCTGGGATTTCATAATAAAGCGAATTGAAGTGAAGAATTCAGCACATCTACATCACAGAGTGCTGAAGCTTTTTGATCCTCAGAAGTCTTTCCTCTCCAAAGGGAGGCTCGTATGTTGTGCTGATTCAAACTGACAACTTGAAGAAAGAATGGCCTTTCTCTCCGTATCATCTGGAAGCACGGCCACACACACTTGTCCTCAAACCGACAGCTTACTGATAACTGTTGATAAGCATTAAGATCGTTTGATATCTTCACCTTGCAGCATGCTAGCACTAAAACGAATAATCCTAATTCTATATATCTACTACTTTGAGAGGAGTTCCAAAATGAGCAGACTAAACAGAACAGGAAAATACTTTCCTATGAAGGTGCAGTAGATATTATCTAAGGGGAGAATCAGAACAGACCTCAGTGTAAATGTGACTGCTTCATGCATGGTTGGTATGTGAAGGAGCGAGGGGGAGAGAGGGGTCAGGACTTGTCCTGAAGTAGCCCCGTGTGACCTGGTCTATATAGTGTTTCTCCCCCCCCCCCCCCCCCCTGTGTGTTTGGGCCGGCTGGCGGGCGGGGGCCCCTGTATGGGGGACAGAGGTGACCTTCCCCAGACTTTCCCAGCGGCGAGCCGAGCCGCGCTCTCTTTCTCTAACATACCGTCTCAGTCTGCCTCTCTTCCTGTGTTTTCCACCTCTCTCTCTCTCTCTCTCTCTCTCTCTCTCTCTCTCTCTCTCTCTCTCTCTCGCTCTCTCTCTCTCTCTGTCTCCCTCTCTCCCTCTCTCTCTCCCTCTCTCTCTCTCTCTCCCTCTCTCTCGCTCTCTTCCCCTCCCTCTCCCGTGTCTTTCTCTTTCCCTCTACGGGGCAGAGGGGCTGAATGCTTAGAAAAAAAATGGGAATGGGTTCAGTTATATAACCAGGCTGTGCAGCTGATGGGCTGATCTGAATCCACTGTATTATGATGTCAGAGTAGCCAGAGGGAGGGAGAGGGGTTAGAGAGAAAGAGAGAGAGAGATAGAGAGAGAGAGAGGGAGAGAGAGAAAGAGAGAGAGAGAGAGAGAAAGAGAGAGAGAGCATGCTGGGGTAGTTCAACATGTCGAGCCATTCCTCAACACTTGGACTGAGAACAGAAGAGGAGATGTGATCCTGGCATACGTACGGGCACCTTGTTCCCGGGGGGTCCTCGCGTCTCATTCTCACTCTCGGTCCACCACGGACGAAGTAAACGAAGAGCACGATTGTGTCGTTAGGAGCAAAGCTTTATTTGATGTGTTTTTATTTACGACTTGACCTCGATACAGGGACTAGTCGCTCCTCTCCCATAGCCCGCGTCTCTGTTCGCGCTTGTGATTAATTCAATTAGATCACCCATAATGCCGTGCGCGCGCTGGTTGGTTCGCAGACTCAACGCAGACAGACGCAGGCGTTCAGCCGCAAAATGTCATCAGATCATCTGCATGCTATTGCATCGAAGCTAACAAAATCAGGGCCTTGATATCAGTCACAGTCGGACTATCTAATCAGATGGATAGCTCCACAAGTCATTGTACTGCATACGTCAAAATGAATTGATTGGGAGTTTTAGCTGAAGAGATATATTATCCTGTTTTATCAATGTGAATGCTTGGAGATTGGGATTTCTCAGATGACTGGTTAAACAATTGCCACTTTGGCCTTTATTGACATATACTGTAAGTTATACAGTACACACTGTAGCCTACTGCCATGTATGCAATATGTTGATCGTCTTAGGTGAATTGAACTGGAATAACCCATGGCTTGGGGATGTGTGTGTTTGCTTTGATTGAACAAAATAATAGTCTATCTAGTCAAATAATAGAATCAAAACAACCTCGTCACTCACGTGAATGAACGGAAGAACACTGTGATTGTTAAGGGACTAACGCAACTGTTTTTATTCATTTGTTTACTATTCTTGTATTCAACCCGTCATTCTGCTTGTGTGTAAAACCATTTCTAGCCCACGGTGACAACAAGCACTAGTTTCTCGTTGACCTCTCCGAGGTTTTTACCGTATTTATTGATATATTGATATCCATCGGGACTTGTTCCTGAAATGCATCATTGTGTTCCCAGCGCATGTCGTAGAAACGGAAACGTCGACGGGCTTTCATCTCCCTGTGGGCCGCGCTTCTCATTGACTCCGTGTCCGTCTGTGACGCTTGTTGTCGAGTCAGAGCGGAAGAAACGGATCAAAGGAGATCAAAGTGAACGGAGCTGACCGACGCCATGCCCTTTGAGGTGAAGCTCTGGGTCAAAGGGCAGATCAGCCACAGTGTCAAGTCAAGTTTGTCAGGTCTGGGGCTTGTTCAGCGGCAGAGATAGATAAAGGACTTATTCACTGACAATTAATCCGGTGAGGCAAATCTTGTTCTTCAGGCTGGCAGCTGAGCCCCACCTGTTGAATTCCCACACTTGTCATAACCTTTCTAACATCACTTCCTGCATACCGCCCGATGACCACACTTCAGTGTCACTGTGCCGTTCTGTCTGTGTGTGTGTGTGTGTGTGTGTGTGTGGTGGAGAGGCGGGCGTTACGCTGACGTTCGTGCGACGGGCGCTGAACTTTGGGCTAGTGTGCGGCGTGTTCAACACGTGCAACAAAACCCCCCGCCACTGATAAACGCTCCGTCCTGTGGAATGCGGCGGTCTGACACGGGGAGAGATCGGCGGCGTGCGCCGAGACGCGATGGCCGCCGGCCTAGGCCGCCGCGGGGGGAGACCCTGGCGTCCTCAAGATAACACACGTGCGCGTGCACAGGCTCACACTAACCTGTCCGGAGCGTCTTCTGTCTAGATGTTGTGTCTTTTCCAGGTTTCCCCCTCCCCTCCCTCTCATTGTCCTGCTGTTCTCAGACCTTTCCGTCGGCCAAGAGCCGGCTTTTCATTTCCCCCGCAGCCTGTGTCCCTGTGCTTCTTCTGTCCATGGCCTTTTTCTATTTGCTTGTCTCTCCTCGGCGCCGTTTTCCACGCAGATGGCTGCCAGAGACCGCCCTCCCCTCTTTTTCTTCCCTTCTCTTCCCCCTCTTCCCTCTCCTTCGCCGTACGACAATCATCTCCAGACTCCCCCCCCCAAGCAAGTTCTCTCTCGACCCCCCCACCCCCCCACACACACACCTCCGAAGCCCCTCGCGCCGCGCCCGTGAGAGCGGGACCCGCGGGGGTCCGACGCGCGGGGAAGGAAATCGTCCTTATTATAACAGGACAGTTGAGATTCTTCTTTCATCAACGCCGCCACACTTTTCTCTTATTAACACCAAGCAGGCGGGGCCGGCCGCCCTCTCTTTCATGAAGGGGAAGACTTGGCCGGCGATAGCTGCCGGATTAATCTCCCCCCGGGAGAGGGGGAGATCTTTTCGGGGTAGAGAAGCCCATCTGGCATCGCCCCACTTGGAGAGGCACTGTTTGTGTTTACGCAGTGGAACAGAAATGAAGTTAGGGCAGATCTTCAAACACTGCGGCGAAGACCATCAAATCTGTTCTGTTGGGTTCTGAGTGCAGTGTGCAGCGTCGAGAGCATGAATTATGACTTGAGATCGTGAGACAGGTCTGGATATGAGACAGATCTGGATAAATGATTTAAAAAAATAAATGCTATTTCACTCTACACTTCTCCTAAGCTACAGTTCAGTTTATAACCCTAGATACAGAATGGCTTCCAGAACTCTCTTCAGGGAAAAGGAGGAGCAGCACATGGGGTTATAATCTGAGTGGGTTGAACTCATTACAGATTGACTTAATCCAAGGTTACCAACCGTGATAAAGTCAACCACGCTGTCCTTGCTGGCACAGAATGTTCTGCTCTTCACTGTAATTAAGTCATTAATCGTCAGACGGCCATTATTAACGAATGGGTATATACTGTTCCTGAGGTTGAACCAAGCCTTTTTTCGATTTTATCATATCTGTCAAGGGAATGAGTAACTCCGTCGTGTGTGATTAGGATATTGGCGCAGGACCAAGCCCTGTCATGGCTGCTCAGTTGTTGTATCTGGGCAGTGATATCTGTGGCAAAGGTGTTCAGACGACAAAGTATTGAATCTCCACAAAATATCGAACCAGAATCCGACTGGGTGCCAAGCGGGCAGCTGTGTACACGTCGCCTCGTCTACGAACGAGAGAGAAGTCGCACGCGTCGGTTACTGTAATAAATTCATACATGGCTTTTATATTTGACACCGATCGCCCTCCGAGAGTAGCTGGAAGACCGCAGCCTTTACTCAATTAATTGCTGAGTCAGCATATCGGCCGGGTCGACCGCACGCGCAATTGGAAAGGGAAACGGGTTCGATGGTTTACAGCACACGAGCCGCGAACCGAACGCCAGCGCCTCCTCAAAGACACCGCAGCCTAAATAACTCGGGGTGTGGGGTGAGGGGGTTGGGGGGGGGGGGGTAATAAATGGGTGGCTATGGTGAAGAAACGCCTGCTTTTTATTGGCCCCGTTTTTCTGTGTGTGTAACCGTTCATGCTTCAGGAAGTTCAGATGGACCTCTTCCAGCGGCCCGGGCTCTGACGGGCGTGCCACGGCTCCGCCTCCGGATCATTTTCCTTTTTTATTGTGCCTTTAGATTTTAAAGACTCCTACTTACTGTACGCCAGGGTCCTATTTATATAATCACTAAGTGACTGCGTATACAAGCCCAAAATAAGAGCTCCTTCTCGTCCACCCCGTCCTGCAGTAGTAGAAGCGTGTTTTCATCAGGGCCAGTGCGAGAGAGAGGGGCCCGCGCTTCTGCGAGGCTTATTAAGCGTTTACTACTCTGTTATGACTACCTGTCTCTTCCGTCTGCCAGTACGCGGCTAACAGATTCATTTACAGTGGAGCCGCCTCCGTTGGAGCGCGCCCCAGATTTCGGTCACATTTCTGTCTCTCTCCTCGGCGCCGAGTCCCAAGAGAGACCTCCCCTGGGGGACACTGAGACGAGAGACGCGTCTTCCACTGACCTACCAAAGTCAGACTGATTTATAGTGCGACCGCGCTCTGACTATTGTGGCTGGGAACTCTGTCTGACCACAGGTAAACCCGGCCGGTGCGACCGTTCACAAGCAAACACTTTGGTTTTTGGTCGTCTGTATCGAGATTCGGAAACTGAACTGAGATTAGATTCAGCTTGAAATGATTACTACTGCGTTACCTTGGACTGCCTCTCCACCTACCTGGACTTTGATGACTGTGGCGAAGACACTGTGGTGGAAACCCAAGACATTATGTGACATTATGTGACAGTTTTAATGCGTCTGAAGCCCTACGTTGAGGTCCTTCTTGCTCACTAGTATTCACGGTATTTGTTATGAAGCGCTGGTCTGTAATGGAGGGAGCAGCCTGGGCGAGTGTGACAGGGCCGTGGGAAGTGGGGAGGGGCTGGTTGTGGGTAGCAGGGGGCGAAGGCGCCGTAGATCTCAGCCTGAGAAGGAGCGGGAGAGAGGGGTGGAGGCGGGGGCCCGCACACAGGAAACAGGAAACTCCGCCGCCGCCGCCCGCAAACGCACACAAAATGACGCTATCTGCTGGCTGACGGCGCCTTCGCCGCGCCGCCGCTGGTATTGAACCTGTCATCGTATGTCATCGTGTCCTGATTGTTATCGCCCCCCCGCCCCCGCCCCCTCCCATGGCACACCTGTTGCTTCAAGCATGAAATGGCTTGGTCATGAGAGGGCCTTTATTTTCTTTTGGGGATCAGTGTGTATTTGTGTTTGAGTCCTAATGCGTGTGTGTGCGTGTGTGTGTGCGTGCGTGTGCGTGTGAGCCCATGTGTGTGTGTGTGTGTGAGTCCATGTGTGTGTGAGTGCGTGTGCATGTGAGTCCATGTGTGTGTGTGTGTGAGTCCATGTGTGTGTGTGCATGTGCGTGTGAGTCCATGTGTGTGTATGCGTGTGTGTGTGTGAGTCCATGTGTGCGTGTGTGTGTGAGTCCATGTGTGTGTATGCGTGTGTGTGTGAGTCCATGTGTGTGTGTGTGTGTGTGTGTGTGAGTCCATGTGTGTGTGTGTGTGAGTGTGAGTCCATGTGTGCGTGTGTGTGTGTGTGTGTGTGTGAGTCCATGTGTGTGTGCGTGTGTGTGTGTGTGTGTGTGTGTGTGAGTCCATGTGTGTGTGTGTGTGTGAGTCCATGTGTGTGTGTGTGCATTCTGGTTTCTAACCTCATTGTGTCCCTGTAGGTGTGCGTTAGACAGAGCAAATAATTGGACTGATCTGTCTCACCCAGTGATTTATGGGTGGTCAAATGATTACGTAACGAAACCACATTAATCACTTTGTTTCCGTGATTGGTCATGGATTAGCACTATTCAGTTTATATAGTAGCCCTAATTCAGTGCGTTTTCGACGTTTCTAAGATGTATAGTCCCAGTATGTTGGTCTGTTGACGTCATAGAGGCGAGAGAAGGCTTTACCTCTACTGAATGTTTTTGTTAACATCTCAACCGGTAATAATTCCACCCAGCGGGATTAGCGACAGACGGATATGAGTCAAACTTGAGCGCCGTTTGTCAGTCAGCGTTCTCCTTGAGCCGAGTGCACGAGCGTGGCGGAGCGCTCAGGTACAGTACGTACATTACCCCCACGCCCGGTGGGCCCCCCCCCCTCCCCGGACCCCCCCTCCTCCCCTGTCATTTCAGGTGACTAATGGAGTGTCTTAGTCTCTGTCCTGCGCGTCTCTGGAACAAACAAGCTCAGTGATGAAGCAAATTACGGCACGTCACGAGGGACAAACAAGTTTAAAAAAATCATAATAATATGATTAAAAAAAAACAGCATTATTTAAGACACTTGTTAATACATTATTAAGGCTTTAACTTTGACTGCCCTAATGAACAGGGAGAATGTCTGACCACGCTTATCAATGTATACTACAGTATTTACGGAACATTATCTGTGATTGCGCTGGACTAATATGACACAATACCCATCTTGTCCCCCCCCCCAAAAAAAAAAAACTCTGACTCTTTCAAGTGAGCCGTGCGACCCCCCCCCCCCCCCCACCCGACGGCCCGGCCACTACAAAAGAAACGCAAACCCTCCCCAGAGCCCTGGGTAATTAAAGCCTCACTAACCCGCAGTACGAGTTTAGAGTCTGCGTGCGGGGCCGTGAACGCTCCTGAATCATCCAATCAGAGCTCTGAGACGCCTCCGTCAGGGGCTGTCAGCTCTGAAAATGTTGTTGAACTGAGGCTTTAGAAGGCGTTGCGCCCGAGGCCAGACAGGTTGAATATGTTGTTGAGGTATAGCTTTAGAAGGCAAGATTTCACCCGAGGCCAGCGAGTACTTGGGTGTGATCCAGGGACTTGGAGTCCTATAGCGCTGAGACTGCTTCCCCAGACCGGGAGACAGAGACGACTGTTAGAGGCACCTATAGCCCAGGTGTTCTCAATAGTTACCTGTTTGTGTGAGGAGACCAGAGCTAAGACGGGACGTCCTGATTGGCCAGATACGGTATACTGTCATACCTACTGTAGTGCCCCGAGGGTGTGTGTGTCCTGTTGGGTATTTTCAGGGAGTGTGTTGTTTCTGTGTGTGTGTGTGAGAGAGAAATGTGTGTGTCTGGGGGCTGTAGGCTGTATGTAGGTGTGTGTGTGTGTGTGTGTGTGTGTGTGTGTGTGTGTGTTCTATACTGTCTGAGTCTTCATGTGGAGGTGTAGAGTTCAGGGTCATGCGCCTCTCGCTCCAGCCGTCCGGCGGGCGCAAAACCTTATCCGCCGAGCATGACGCAACAACGGTCAGCGCACGCCGGCGACCGGGGCGCGATCGCCAGGGCGACGACCTCTCCCACACACACACTCGGACCTCTTTACGACCCCCGGCGCAACAGCAAGTGTTAAACACACCCTGGGCTGTCGTCCGATCAGCTGCCATCATCGTCACCCGGGTTGTGTCACGCTTGGAACTCGTGACCCTGTAAGAAGTGCACGTACAGTAGCAGGCGTCCTCGCAAACCCGCGTGACAGGAATAAACTCCGGCGCTGAGCATTTTTACACGCGTTTCTGTGTGAAAGTATGTGCGGCGCGCCTCGCTAACCCTAACCCTGGCTCCGTTTAGGTGTGGTGGGTCCGACGACTGTTTTCGTGTCACGGTGACAGGGTCGGCGGGGGGGGGGATTGTGTTTCCCCCCGCGGCACGTCCCCTGACCCCTCGTCCCGGTTGGGACGGTCCCAACTGTCCCTCATGGGGTGTCCCCTCGGGGCACATCTGCAGCTCCGTCGGGCGCCGAGGCAGTGTGTGTGTGTGTTCATGTCATTATCGTGTTCTTGATTCACTGACAGCGTTGTGCCGGTGCTACAGATAATTGCTCTATCTGCCTCATTCATATTCATGGAAGTGAGATATTGATTGTGTGTATGGAGGCGCTAAGCATCGGAACACACTTATCTACAGAGGGTTCACGCTTCAATACCTTTACAGGTGTTTCACAACAGCAGCGAAGTGGCGGCTAAGCTGTGTTTCAATTGCCGATGTAATATTTCATAAGGGTGATTTTGTGTGTGTGTGTGTGTGTGTGTGTGTGTACGTGCACATACACTCCAGCGTGTGCAAAGTGCAAACCGCGTTCCTGTGATTGATTGTGTGTGTGTGTGAGTGTGAGTGTGAGTGTGTGAGTGTGAATGTGAGTGTGTGTGTGTGTGTGTGTGTGTGTGTGTGTGTGTGTGTGTGTGAGTGTGTGTGTGTGTGTGTGAGTGTGAGTGTGTGTGTGGCTGGGCTCAGACTCTCGTTCCACTCACAGCGGGGCGACTTCCTGTACTAGTTCCTCAGGCCGTCACTCATGTCCCCAGCGTTCGCAGGTCACGGGGTCAAGGCACACAAACGTCACCTCTGACCTTCTAACCCCCACACAAATTTGGTTAGGCAGTTCTTAATTGTTTTTTTCTAAACATTATTATGTGATTTTTTATCAGTGGGGGGGAGTGGTTCTGAGATTTTGTGGAGGGGGGTGGGTGGTGGGGGGGGGTTGAATAATGGATTATCGAACGTGGCTTTATGGAGATGTACTGTACGGGCTACGTACAGTACAGGAGAAAACAGGCTGCAGAGATGCAGTTTACAAGGACACTCACTCACTCAGACACTCACATGCACATGAGGACACTCAAGCGCACACACACACACACACACACACACACACACACACACACACACAAAATGAAGTCTACATGTATAGTAGACTTTGGCAGCTCCACCATGGCGGGGGTGAATCTCTGTTATCTAGTCGTGTTCCATCGCTGATCTCATTGACCGGATCAGGAGAGAGAGTCTTCTAGAGAGAAAATTGGGTCAGGCATCTGAAAGGCATTCCTTTGTCTGAGGAGGGGTTCAAAAACGCTATCCAACCTTAGTAGAATCCTTCCATCTCTCTCTTTCTCAACCCTTTTTTTCTTCTCTCTTCTGTCTCTCTCTTTCTCTCTCTCTCTCTCTCTTTCCCTCTTTCTCCGGGGCTTGGAGAGTGCAGGGAGAGGGGAGAGTTATTTTACTTGGCATGCCTGTGAAGGACGGGCCCCATTTTGGACAGGCCCCAGCTGATCAATCTCCACATTGGCTCACTTTCTCTCCCACCCCCCCCCCACCCCCTCCTCTCTCTCTCTCTCTCTTTCTCTCTCTCTCTCTCTCTGTGAGCCCTCACTCACTACTAGCTAAACTCTTAAACAACACATACTAGCAAACCACCCTCAGACCAAAGTGTGTGCAAACACTATAATAACATACAATACTGTACTTTCGGTGGAGTATATCAAGAAATTATATATGGTCGTGTTTGGAAACCGACATAATGAAGCGTTGCAAAACAAATGGTAGGTGAAATACAGTGAAAACATCGAGATTATAAACACTATAAATGGCTTTTGGCAAGTGCTGCGTCGATGATATTCCGTCAGCCAGATGGGTGTCAGCGTACGTCTTCATCCGTTACCCTCCTAAAATCCCTGTTTACTCGGAACCACACTCTTCTTGTGATTTACAGCCACAGTTTAATATAGTTCCTCACAGATTTCCATATTATGCAAACAGAAGGATACAGTTCCGCGGCAAGGTTCTGGCAAACCCTCCCCGAGCCTGGCAGTGACCACTTTGTCGAGGCCTTGCTGGAGTTTAAGAACACTTTACTCTCTCGGTGGAGAAATACGGGACAGAAATCGATACCGGAATATTTCCTCGCTTAGAAACGTACAGGTATTGTTAGTGTTCGGTGGTCAAGTTTGTTTCTTGTTTTTGGCTCCGAGGAGCTGAAAGTGATATAGCGTGTCACCATTTTGGAAATCGTTCCTGATGCCATCGACCCGGCCACAAAATGGGCTCTGTCTGCCACCGGCCATATACGCTAAAGACAGGTGTTTATAGAAAATACCACAGACAACCTGCCTTGAATAAAGACTGCATTATCTGAGGTCCATCCAGATCATGTTTGTTATTCTTGGTAATGTGTGTGTGTGTGTGTGTGTGGGGGGGGGGGTGGGGGGGGGGTATAAGGAAGAACTCAATGTCCTCTGTGCTTATTGACTGCTGTCAGCCATGGATTAATCTATTGTGACCATCTGTGGTGCGGTGTGAGTGCTTGTGTGTGTGTGTGTGTGTGTAGGGGGGGTTATGTATTTTTGCAACAATCCGTGTGGAAATAGTAAGTTGAATCCCTCTCTTCTTTCACACACACACACACACACACACACACACACACACACACACACACACACACACACACACACACACACAAGCACACACACACACAAGCACACGCACACAGTCTCTCCATATATGCCATGGGTCACAGTCTCAGCACAGTCTATGGCTCCTCCACCAAGGAGAGGGTATTTAATGAGAGGGGTTAGATTCAGTTCTGTCTGTCTGTCTGTCTGTTTCTCTCTCTCTCTCTCTCTCTCTCTCTCTCTCTCTAACCCCCCCCCCCTCCTCCCGGCCATATAAAGCCTCCAACTATACCACTATACAAACCCCTCTAACTGCTCTCTGTTCAGATCTTTTCTTTGCCTAAACAAATAGATGAGATAATGATGTTGACTCAGCTCCTGAGACGGCCTGTTCTCCTTTTACAGCAGAGCTAACTTGCACACACCAACACACACGATGTTAACGCACACACTCAGTCGCACACACGCACACACACCTACACACAATGAGGTGCACAATACCAAAGGAAGTGGAGCCGTTTGCCAAGTGACAGCCGATCTGGCGACGGCGGTATCGCCGATGACCTCCCGGCGAGCGTGATTAAGTTGCCCCCCCCCGGGGCAGGTTCAAACGTTCTTACCCCTTCGGCGTCGTGAGAGATCTTAAGTCCTTCCGGCGTGTCCTTCTTCTGTTTGTGTAGAACAGGGAGAGGGGAGGGGGGGCGGGGGGGGTCACGGGAGGCCAGTGCGACCGTGGTATTGACCCCTGCCCGCGGCTGACCCCTCTTATCTCGACGGCCCGTAACCGATGCATATTTGTCCCTGGCTGAACAGCGGAGCGGCCGCTAGCTTAGCGGGGGGATTAGCCCGGTAATGCGAGGCAAACCGCCGTGGTCGGAAGGCGCCGGACCGCGGGAGGCGTCTGGTGTTCGTGGAGCAACGTTAGACGCTGGCGGTGACAGCCGGGGGCGGGGGGGGGACGCCGGCTAGTGCGGTCGCCCCTTCTGAGCGGCGGAAGGAAGGACCCCTTCACCTGAACTGTCGAAGGTTGCGCCTCGGTTTCTAGAGAGACCAGCGTAATTGCCGTTCGCACTTCTCGGGGATTGTGTTCCTGCTTCTCGGGGATTGTGTTTGGGCTTTAAAACGCAGCTGAACAAATCTTGGAAATGTGCAGAGTGTCAAAATTCTAAAAGCAAGAAAGTTGTCCGCCTCCCCCATTAGAGCCAACACACTCATCCTTTAAAAGCTTTGAGAGACTTTCACGGTCTGGTTAACAAGGGGAACAGGCAGTAAGAGTATTGATTTAGACTTGCTTTTGTTGCCCCTGTTTCTAATCAAGGTGAAACCGTGAAAGGGAAAGGGGTTGATGGATACAGGATGAGGAAGGTGGTATCTCATGTCAACGTGGGTGGACTCACAATGTATTCAGGTGACCTACGGTCTATAGTAGAGCCCGATACTTGTCTCCCCCCCCCCCCCCCCCCCACACAGCTGACAGGGGGTCCGATCCGTCCAAGAACAGTGAACTTGAACAGCAATCTCCAAGAGCTGAGAACCTTGCAGGAGGCTGGTGGTACCTGCTAGAACCGACAGTCTCTGTCGATGTGTGGTTCTACAGGTCCATAGATAATACAGAGACCGTCTCTGTCATTATTTTGGTTTCAACGTTGTAGAAGCTCCATGGCTCGCTCTGCGTTGCACATTGTTCTAATTATTTGGCAGATTGCATGGAATGGAAGTAATCAAGGCATGTCTGTGTTTAGTCCACTAGCCTGAGAGCCAAAATGACATCAGTCACCTCGCTCTAGTGTTGTTGGCCTTCAGACTTTTGGCACCATTGAAGAGGACCTTTTGGACCTTGGATACAAGTTCCAATTTTGTTAACATAAGCAGGTTGAACGCTAAACAGAGCATAGCCATGGATTTGACTGAGATTTTCTCTACCCCCCCCACTCCCCCCCCCAAAAAAGTCTTCTCGGACCTCCGAATGACATTTCCAAGAGAAATCGGTGACGAAAGGCCAAAGGTTCTCTTGCACGCGCCTGAGCGATACCGCCTAAACAGTGAGCCGTAGGGATCCGAATAGTTTTTATTTCCTTTTGAATGGGAGATAGGAGCGGCCTTTTCTCCACACGTGCGCCTGCCAACTCGAGTGGAAAGGTGAGACTTCTTGGCAGCGAACTGGGCTGAATGTCATCAGGTGGGCGAAACTCCGAAAGGTGCTGCGTCTGCCAAAGACACAGACGAGGAACTGAGCAATGAGGGAGTCCCACGTCTCAGGGGAGGGTGTAGCACGGCAACGCGTTCTCGAGACACGTCTACTCGACTGAAAAGACACATTGTACGTGGGGAACAATGTCTAGTAACTGCCAAAACAATCGGATTGCTCTGCAACAAAATGAGCTATGTGCTCCTATTTAATGCAAATATAATTCTAACGTATTAAATACCCCAAACCCCACCTCCCAGAATGCAATTTTCTTGTAATGAATGCAGTTCAGATTCCGCATTAATCACTGGGCATTGCCGAGGCGCAGTCTCCATAGTGAGCTGAGTAAAACAGCAGATGCAGCCGCTTGCAGGCTGCTTTTAAGTCCCGAGCCGTAACTAATGAAACTAAAATGTTCTAGAGGGGCACAGAGAGACACAAGTGAGCAGCAGGCTAGGGGACCATTAGGCAACATATGCAAGCATAAATCCAGCAGTGGCAGTGCATAGGCCTACATTCCTGAGCAAATATGTGACCTAAAGAAAAAAAAAGTGACCTTAAGAAAGATCCATATCATAGTGTTGTTTTCGATTCCCAGCCTATAAAGTGTTACTTGACTTGACTTGACTTGAGGTTAGACACCTCTTTTTGCCTATAGGATTAGGCCGGTAAGCCTATAGAAGCAAGGTGGTCACACAGAATCTAGTGTTGGTTTGCTTTGGCTATGGGATCCTTGCTTTTCTGGTTGCTGGACCAGGAACAGCGTCGCCTAGATCGGTGGATTCCCAGAATTCCGTGCGTCAGGCGTTTTCCATCTAAATCCCGTTCCTATGGAATTTGAGACCCCAACCTGAACGGGATCCCTATTATGCCGTAACCCCCTGGCGGGATGGAGGAAGTGGAACGGACTCCCTCTTTCCCACAGGCCCTCAGCGCTGCGGTGAGCTGTGTTTGGATGTAACCCCTCGCACAGAAAACTGGGAGTGGAGCTCCGAGTGCCACGTTCTCACCGAGGACAGAGGTGAGTTCTCTCTCTACGTCGGGCTTCTTCCCAAGGGCCGGATCCATCGCAGGGGTCATTTTGTGTGAGTCAGTAAATCCATACCCAAGGTAACTACATCTACAGTATGATTTAGTTTTTGCCAGCCAGATGTATAACATAGCTAGAGTATGTGCTATTAGTATACAGATCTCTGTGAGTATCGTATACCACACAGTTGCGGCGATATATATACTATTTACAGTATCCCGGGAAGGATTGGCGGGGGGTGGGGGGGAGGGGGGGTGTCCACAGGTGCAGCAGGTATTAGGTTTGGTTCTGGGGGTGTGTGTGTGTGGGGGGGGGGGCTTTGCTGCTTGTGTGGACATGACTGACGTGTCTGCTTGCCGCACAGATGCACATACAGCACAGCGCACGGCTCGGCCCTCAGTGCCCTATCCCTAACACCAAGTCAGCACTCTCCAACAAGAATGATATCTTGCACAATGCCGAACTCGCACTTTTGCCCCCCTCCCCTCAACACTTTCCGCCTCCTGCCAACACGGAGTGCAGCAGTGTTGGGGGAAGGGTGTGTGGGGGAGGGGGGGTGTCTGTGGTTTGTGATAGCTGACTTCGCAGGGGAGGAGAGTGCTTAACGCTCTGAAACGACTGTTGGAGGAACTGTCTAATAAGGCGCGGTTAGCATATTTAGTGCTCGGCGCACATTAGCGCAGGATACGTCAGGCCTGTCAGTCACAGAGCCAGAGAGGGTGACTCAGGGAGCGGGTTCAGAGCGGACGCAGAGCGGACGCAGAGCGGATGATCCGTCAGGGAGACGAGAGGCGACACAGATCCTTCTCTCGCGCCACTCAGGTGGAGGGATGAGAGTGTCCGGCCGCTACCCTGCCCATCTGTCACTCTTGGCTCTCTTCGAGCCGTGCTGGCGGTCTCTCTCTGCTGCGCTGGACAGGCCTGATAACGGTCTCTCTCTGCTGCGCTGGACAGGCCTGATAACGGGCGATCGGGCCTGTTGGTACAGTATCGCCTGGCGCTGGCTCCCACAGTGAGACTCGCCACCTGGCATAGAGTACCGATCCCTCTGCACGTTGATGAGGCTCATTAATTTTAAAACTTTGACATTCACTTCAGATGGGTATTTAAGTTTCCCATGCTTACCCGGAAAAGTCTTTAACGCTGCATTACAACCCGGAGACTCTGTGACATTTAAACCGAAGCCATTACACCCCAGACAGATACATATATCTGGGGCTTTTATATGGGACTGACGTTCCTATTTCCGCTCGTGACATTTGAACAAGCAATTTAACTTGCAAATCAATATCCCCGATTCAATCATCTGTTGTTGGCTTTTGTTTCTAGAGAGGAAAAATGGCCGACATGACGATAAGTTCGAAATGAAACCAGCTATTTTGATACCAATATTAGGACATTGTGGAATCAAATTATGAAGCATCTTTCCGTTGGAGTTTGGTGAATTGTCCTGGTATTCTAGATTTCTATCAAGGACTTGCAAGCTAGGTAGTGTAGGAGTTGTGTAGCTGAATGCATTGATGTTATTTCTGTTCATAGAGCTTCCTGTGTGTACGTAGTATATATGGTGTAGGGTTTGTGGGTGAATGCTCTCATAGTTCATAGACAGCTCTGTCATTCGGTGGAGGGAAGTGGTTTCGTCTTCACTTAGTGGTCCAAAGAACTAAATGTTCCAAACAAAATGTTTTTGTCCCTCAGTGATGATAGTCATTGTTTTTCTGATTCACCCTCAGTTACATCTACTAACGGTGGTACAGACACCATCTGGGGTCAAACAAAGAACCAGTTGAAGAGTACAACGACAGTTGGGAAGAGAGAGAGAGAGAGAGAGAGACAGAACAGTATGGTGTGATGTCAGGTAATATTATTATTTGTTAAGATAAAAGCTACTTTCAACATTCTATTTGTATGGCAGGAGGCTGACTGGCTAAGGGGGCCCTAAGTTCAAAGTTTGCCCGACTAGTTTTCCTAGAAATGCCTGTTCTAAAGCACACTTCATGCTACAGCTCACCACGTGACAGATACCACTGTGGCTTCTATGGAGCTTATTCTACACTTAAATCCGTTTCCGGTTCCTGTGGTTTAAAGAGCGCCACTCGTGGCAGGGGTTAGAGAGAGGTTGACGCTGTGAACTCTGCTTGTTCTGGGAAGCTGTGCACGGCACTGTGTAGTCGAGAAGCTCCGCCTCCTCTAGACGGAAACCTGCATCTCCACCACAACTTTCTGCCATGACTTGAGATAAATAATAGCGATTTGACCGAGTGAAATTTAAACCTGGGTCTGCCTGCTATGGGAAATCTTCAGAATACTAATTCTCTTGAACAAATGTGGGTAAATTCTATAATGATATACAGTATATCCTGATATCATGGAAAGTACAAAAACATTACAGTGTAGCGATTGTACTCTGCGTTCGACCCATGTTAAGGGCTTGCGGGCAGGATTCAAAACCACGCTTTCACGAGCTCTCCTGCTTGTGAGGCGGGCATGCTGACAGTTGCGCTAGTAGGGACTGTCAGCGCTTCTTTGAGGAGTGAGTTTTAACACACTCGCCACTCGCTACCATGACCTTGGAGGACTACACTCCACAAGGGTGTACCTCGCTCCACAAGGGTTTACGAGGGCTCGCGATTCACTCGGTTACAACAGCTTTTGTCTGTGGTTTTCAACCGAAACATTTTAGGCTTCTCACGTTGTCTTTTTGGTATTTGAAGAGTCGTTCGGTAAACTTGCAGACCATAAGGAGATCTACACATAACCTTCCTAGGACCTGATGTGAGCAGTGACAGCGCGCTTCTGTCCATCGGTTAAGAGGGCCTCTTTTAAAAAGTCAGCAAGCTCTGGAACAGCTGCTGGTGCCTCGTTGTCATAGTGAGTGGCCCCTGGGGACCTCTAAGGCATCCTGTCCTTTTCCTGGGAGACATGTTTGTTTTTCCTCATCAAAGGAAAGTTGTTCACAGCCAGTCTGCTCCTCCCATAGAGATCCTTTGAAGGGTCATCGTCCATGAGTTGAACTAACCAAATTCAAGTTGAAAACTAGCCTGTGCTCGCTGCATTCTTTTTGAATCTTTTTGAATGATTTCTCGGACTTGATGAGTTGATAAGTTGAGTTAATTAATTCGTTACTTTACGCAAAACACATTTCCCAAAATTAAAAATCCATTCCATCATCGCACCAATAAAGACCTTCTGTGATCCCAAAGATGGAGTCTCAGCCTTTAAAGGATACGGGATACAGTTGAAGCGTCAGTCCTCGAGATGAAAAGCTAGACGTCAGCGCTAGCAGAAACTGACAGCCATTTAAACGCGCCAGCTGAAAGTCAGGGCTGCGCTGTGCGACCATGTCATCGCTGGCTGGCAGGCCTGACAGCCTCGTCCAAGTGTTCTACATGAGCCCGCCGCGCTAGCCCGCTAGCTTCTGAACACACACAGCTACAGCCATTTGGCCTCGGCGCGGACGTCACATGGGGAAGCGTGACCTGACCCTGGATCTGTCTGAGAGGCAAGGTCAGACCAGGGTAGCTCCCGGGTGGAGTTGTCCAGACATGACTTGTCATTTGCATGAGTAGCCCCCGTGGACCCCCCGTTGGGGGTGGAAGGCCGTGGTTACCTCAACGCTATTTTGATGTGATCTGCTCCCCGTTAACCGTTAAGAGTCAGTCTTTACACTATTCTGCTTGGGCTCTCCAGAGGGCTGTGAATAAAATTGAAAGAAAAAAATCGTACTCAGGGTTTTTCCTGCATAGAGGATTTTTTGGCGCCCCACAAAGAGATTTTAGTCAGAGCCAAAGGAAAACCACCAGTGCCAAAATGCTAAAGAATTGAGAATAAAAATAGTAATTCAAATCCTCTCCAAATGTTTTTGATAGCTTGTTTCAAGTGCAGCCCATCCCTCTTTCTTGCATTGTCCATGGTTTGGACCACTAGTAATCCAGATCATTAATAGACAGGTTATCACTATCTTAATATCCATTATCTTGTCTTCATATCCATTTTGTGTCATGTCAGGAGATTTCCCGCCATTGTGAAAAGTGTCAGTCAGAACGACAGCAAAGAATATAGGTCTATATATGCTGATAGGATACTCGGCATAAAACAGAGGTTTCCCCCAAAAAAATTGTGTCAAAGACCCATTCTGAGCCATGAAAAACCCTAATACTGTAACATAACAGTGCCATTTAGTTCGCTCTTCATGTACATGGAGTGTACTGTAACTCGCTCAATGTGACGTCCCAAAATTAAGATTGGACTTCCATCTCTGTTAGGGCAGAATAGTCCCAGTCAGAACCAAAACAAGACCCCTCTTACGATCCGGTCCATCTGTGTCTGGTTAAGTTAGAGTGAAATGGAGCAGATGAGATGGAAGGATACAGATGAATGGAGTATAGTGTAAAAAAAAAAAAAAAGTGTCGGTTGGAAAAAAAAGAGATATGCTTGTGGAACATGTTAATCCAGCAGGGCGTCTCATCTCGTGGTCGGTCATGTGGCCATTTTTGAATTAAACCCCTCGCTGTTAGATCAAATCGTGTGCATTGAATTAGTCATATAAATCACATTCCTGCAATACTGCCTAATGGCGCTCAATTTATTTTTGATTCAATAAGACCTGACATCAAACGCGGCTTAATTAATAAAGCGTGTCGCCAGTTGCTCTGGATGTACGACCGGGGGGGACTATTCCATTCCTCCCTCCCCGTTCCCAGCGCAGCGTCAGTTGAAGCTCAGAACAGGTGCGGCGGTTCAGTGAGATGTGAACATGAGAAGCCGACTCAGACAGTTGGGCGACCACATTCGCAATCAGTCTACTGAATCCGCCGTTCGGTCGAGGAAAGACACTGCTAGAACCACTTTGGGCTATTATCCGTCTTCGCTTATGTGTGTTCTACCTGTACCTTTATCGGTTTTGCCATACAGGATTATAGATAAGGCTATTATTGGCTGTGTGATTCATGTGGAGAAGCAGTTGGAGTGTTGAGTGTGTTTAGGCGTTGAAGTCTGAGGGACAAAAGACAGGGTGGTTGCTGCTTTTCAAGTGAGCTTAATAAGTAACACTCTGTAGATAAGTAATACTATAAGTCTGGACATTATCTTGAAAAGTAAGAAAAAAAAGTGGGTCATTTCTCCCTGCGAAAGAACATGTTGGCTGATTGTATGTGTGTGTGTGTGACGTGTGTGTGTGTGTGGGGGGGGGGGGGTTGTGTGTACTTGTACAGTAGATGTGTGTACATGTGTGTGTGTGTGTGCGTGCATGTGTGTGTGCTCGTGTGCGCGTGCATGTGTGTGTGCTCGTGTGTGCACGCGCGCGCGTGTGTGTGTGTGTGTGTGTAAGGGGTGAGGTCTCACTGAGACACATTGTTCTCTGCTCGGGCGATAATGAAAAGAGCACTGGTGGCTCAGAGAAGCGGTATTGATTTCAAAGCTTGACTCCACCAAGAAGGAACACAGCTTAGTCCAAGCCCACTTTGTAGTGATGGGTCGGTGGCGAACGATACGGCTCTATGTGCTACGGCTCTATGTGCTACGGCTCTATGTGCCGGCTCTTCTAAGTGAACCATGGGAGCTGGCAACCGACCGAGAGACGATTTCTTTTTTTGTAAATAAATACAAGACTGTAGGTAGCTGATAAATAGATAGTTGTTAGTTGATAGATACAACTAAAACTGTTGGACGCTGCTGTTTTGCACTTTGTAATTTTTTATTTTATTTTTTTATTTGTTATTTATGTTATTGGACTGTTATGGATAGATCAAAGACAGAAATATTTCTAGTGTTATCTCTTGTTGCAGGTTGTTTTGGTTTTATTTGTCCAGGTTTTACAGTAAGACATTTCTACCTGCCTTTTCTGTTAAAGTCCCACTGAAACGGACGTTTGAGATCATCTAACTTCCGTAGTTTGACGTATTTCCGACGCAAACAAGCTATGAGGGCGGGACATATGTTTAGAGGAATTTGACTGGAACATTGACAAGTGGACGGGTTTTAAGAACTTTAGACAGATTCGATAGAAGGATAGCGTTGATTGACGGGTGGATGTCGTGAGATTATTGGCCTAAAATCTAAGGTACCTGTTGTCGTCATTGCACGTGACCTACCGTTTTCCAGGAAGTACGAAATTATATACTTTGATATAAGATTACAACAAAAGTAGAATTTTGTATTTTTTTGGGCATACATCGTTGAATGGGTGAACACTATGACCAATTATGTGAACCAAAATGGGACAGAACGCTTTTTTCATTTCAGTGCGACTTTAACGTCCGTGTCCGTTACATCCCAACTGTAATAAACAGACATCCAGAGCTGTGTGTACCGGCGCTGTAACCAAGGCCAGACAACGAATCAGAGGCGAGAGAGAGAAAGAAAGAAAAATAAGAAGATTGAGAGAGAGACGGGTTAAAGGGAAACGCGTGTGACGACTAGCAGCTGATGCCGGCTGGCGTGGCATTCCGTGTCTCCTGTCGTAGGCCGCAAGCATTCAGCTTTTCGGGGGGAACCCCCCCCCCGCGCGCCTTCCGCGTCGCCGCCACAAACGAGCTGAACTTTGAAAGACTCCAATAAAACGGAGTATCATTAGGGCCGCAGCGCCGTGGGGAAAGCTTGTTCAACCTCGGATAAAAGAACGTCTCGCTAGAACACCGGGTCGCACACACAGTAATCCCCTCCGCCGCGCGCCTAGCCACGGGTGCGTCAGTTTATAGTTTCTGGTTGGGAGTTTTATGAGCTGGAGGGATAGGGTTCCTGTCCCTTTATATGCACTCTATCACAGAGACACAAAGTGAGGAAGCAAGTCATTTGGCACAGCGGATTTATTAAACCGCATGTATAACACAATACGGTCCAGAGAGTGACTCACGCGCTGGCACACGCACACACACGCGTGTGCACATCCACACACACGCATGCGCACATGCTGTACGTACACACACACAGGTATTTGAGTATTTTCCTACACCCTCTCCCAGAGGTTGAGAGAGGTAGAGGGAGGAATGCTCCGTTGTTTTGGGCGTGTTCCAGATCAGTGAGCCGTGCTCCTCACCTTTTCATTAGCGGGTCTGAGCTCTCCCACAGCGTGCTCCGGTTCCCAGAGCGCCATGGCGGTGACCAGCGGTCTGGTCGGGGCATGTTGGCAGAGGCTGTGGTATTGAAGGACAGTCCCATAGCATCAGCACTGTGCTGTCACGATTACTAACATCTCTCTCTCTCTCTCTCTCTCTCTGCCCATGGGACTGCCACTTCTTCGTTATACGTTATCAGTATTGCGTAACGCCACTGCCAATAAATCGTCCACGTGCCTTTTGGCAGAGCATTTCACTGAACTCCTGCCAAGCCAACCAAGGTTAGCTGGGCAGAAAAAGTGCCCCTGGGCCTTCGGGACGTGTGTGTGTGTGTGTGTGTGTGTGTGCTGCAGTAAGCTCCTTCCGCTGACTCAGGTGTTACAGTGTACTCTCAGAAAAGCAGTATTCTTAGTTTGATCTGTGAACTCCTGCAGACTCTACTGCCAGGGCCCCCGAACCCGACCTCTGACCTCATAAAGTATCTCTAGCCAGACGCTGTATTCCTACTCACCCCCCACTCCCCCTCCCTTTTCACCTTTACCTCACGGCAGCTCCCGGTCAGGTCAGAATGTCTCGGAACATTCCATATGCAGTCGTGCGTGCGGACCTGTGTGTAAAGTACATGGGTGTGTGGGAGCGTTTGAGGCCGCCCTTTAGTTCTCATTCCATTCCTGCGTCATTGCAACATATGGCTACGCCTCTATACATCGGAGGCGGGCGGCTGCCACGCATGCCTGGCGATGTGACGGGGCTTGTGTTGTGCTGAACATAGTGTACCCGGCCGACGCCGCAACGCCACTATTAATAGAAGCTGCTGATTAAGGGGAAGAGAACGAGCTCGACGCACGTCTCCGCCGCCGGTTCCCGCTCGAAGCCTCGGGCAGGAGCTGAAGTCTGCGCCGTAATGTATGGAAAGCCGGGCTAGGCTAGGCTAGGCTAGGCCGGGCTAGGCTAGGCTAGGCTAGGCCGGGCTAGGCGGCGCGGAAGCCTCTTTGCCCCGGCACCTATTGAGACGAGGCGGTGCTCAGCACGGTGTTTGCGCCGAGGCTAAGCTAGGCCACTGCTAGGCTAGGCTAAGCTAGGCCACG
>NC_140262.1:3982983-3992419 GCF_949987555.1 Borostomias antarcticus
TACAGTTACAAGCTCTAGTTTCAGCTAGAGTTTCTTTGTTTACTAAACCCACACCAATTTATCTATCTCTATGATCTCTATGACAATGAGCATGCTGTTGCCAATTACTGGTTATAATCAGAACAGGGGATCTGTCATAAATAGATTAAATACAGCCTGTTTTCTTCCGAAAGGTTTGCCAGATCTTATACAGTATGGACAATGATTGGGTTTGTTGTTATAACTAGGAGAGACATTAGAGGTTAGAAGCTGTGTATGTGTCTGTATCTAGGTTAATCCAATACACCTCTCTCTCTCTCCTATACGTGACATGTCTGTCCATGCGTGTCCGCGAGCCCGTTCTTAGCGTGAGATGTAGACCAATCAGGAGTAGCCTATGCAAATCAGGAGAAAACAGGGTAAACACAGGTGTAATTGATCAAACTAATTACTGTCCCGTTCTATTTAGCGCGTCAGTCAGATGGAACAGAGCCATAACTAATGTTGTTAATTACACCTGTGTTTACCCTGCTTTGGCATGTCGGAATGGCTGCTGTGAAAAGGGTCCATCTAACACATGAATGGGCTCGTTTTGGCTAATTATAACATAAAATACTGCCAGCCAATAGAAATACTACTCCAAATAAAATCATCAGCTGGAAGGAGCTACAGCTTTGCCCAAAATTAGTGCCTCTGCCCTGATAGAAACACTGAACTATTACCTCACGCCAGCCTTGAGTAATAACTATTTAGCCGTTGCTCAGCTTTGCCCAACATTAGTGCGTTCTCTTGTCCACCCAATAGTAGCTAGCTAGCTTACAGACAATAGCCAAACTGAAAATTATCATTCAGACGGGACTTGCTAAACAAAACATGTCCGCTATATTCTGGGGGGAGACGGGTATATACGTGACTTAATGGCCTTTTACTGATTGCTCCAGCGATCAAGACTAGCAGATCAGTTGATTGGATGGGCTGAGCTGGTGTGATAGCAGATGTACAGTATTTAGCTGGTGTCCGTAGTGCTCCAACAGGAGCTAGTCTTTAAGATGATTGCTCATAAACCTGTGCCGTGTACTTCACCACCTGGGTGTGACTTTTTTTGCTGCCTGTTGGTTGTTTTGGACCAGCTATAGTACAGTCAATATTCCTGTCAGTATTTCTATTTGTTGATTCATATCATAAAATACCTATTCTGTGTGCTTATGTTTTCAAGAAACATCAGTGGTAAAAGTATGTGAAATATCTTTGAGTCTGACCCTTATCTAAATGAAATCTCCCTCATACTGTATGTGTTGTGACTCGTAACTGCCCCCCCTCAGATATGTGAGCCACGGAACAAACGCAGGCCTGGCGTTCTCAGGTTCATGGAAAGTGTCGGCGCTTTATCGCTGATTTCACCGCCGCTCGCGTGTGCGAGCCGCCGCCGCGATTCCGGCCGCACAAAAGACGGCGTTCGATTACTCCCGAGGGGGGGCCGTCTATAAGCCTGGCCCCCCCCATTGTTCTGTTGTCAGAGACACCTTATCTGGCCGAGCATCTGCAGCTCATGTGTTGGACCGCAAACGAGGCGCCTCGTCTGTCACGTCGCGTTTTCAATGGCGAGATCCGGTGCTACTTCTTACTGCATGATCAGGGTGGCTACGGGGCGGCGGCGGCGGCCATGTTGGCTCTTGCGGTGCCCCGGTTTCCCGGGGGGTGACAGGAGAAGCCCATGGAGCCGAAGATAGAGCTCCCTCCTCGAGGCACGTCTGCCAGGGCTGTGCTGGCCGGGTGGAGGATCCATTACGCCCACATACTTGAGCTACGGTACGGAGTCCTGGCGCGGGCGTTTTCCCCGCGTTGCCTCATCCCCCGTCTCACCGCTCGCCGTTTAGCTCCGGCGCAGGAAGCGGCAGGGGGCGGGAGCGAACCGTCACGCTACGTTTCGTCTCGCCGATAAACGCGAGCGGCCGGCGATGAAACCCCCCGCCCCCCCCCCCCTCGACCCCTGACCGTCTCACGTTAGCGCCGAGCGGACGGAAGAGAGGGGGCGGGCGAGCGAGCTCCCCTATCGGAGGAAGTGGCGGCGATGGCGTGCGGCGTGCGCAACCAGAGACAGTCTGGCACGGGCGCCTGGCAGGGGAGCCTGCCAATGTTGATGTTACACCGCCGCTCGGCCGCGCCTCTGTTCCTCTGCCAGACCTACTTCACTGTTGTTGTGGTTCTCCGTTGAGGATGAGAAAGGAGGGAGGGAGCGAGGGAGGGAGGGAGGAGAGAAGTTGGCTCAAACGGTCTCTGTATTTAGGCCAGATCAGCTGGCTACCGTGCCTCCCCACCGTGAGCTCTCACACAGCCTTTGCTTATGCGTTCGCGGATATAAATCTTGCGCGGGCTGAGGTAAACACAGCTCTTTATATGGCAGCCTAGCCGCTACCACGCATCTGAACGGCGCGCTGTTTGGCAACGACGGAGGACAGAGATAGATGCGCCGGGTCGGTCAACAAGGGGACACCTGGCCGACACGCCGATATAAATGATCCCGTTCCGCCAAACAACACCTGGCTTAGTCATAACAGAGCGGTCGTTGGATTGATAACACCCCTTCTAATTGATGGAGCACACCTACGGCCCGGGAGCTCTGGAATTTATGACCCGATTTTTTAACGATACAGTACTGTACGTCTCCCACGCGGTCTCTCTCCGCGCGTCTCACGGAACGGCCTATTTTTATCCCCGGGCGGGAGGTTCAGGCGAGGATAGGACCGGCGAGTCGTGTACTACGGCGCCCTCCGTCTCCGACTCCTGCAGTTTTTAACCAGCCGCCCAGGGAGCAAAATGGCGGAAGTAAGCGGTCGCTCGGCGAGCATGCGACACCCCCGGGGGCTCGGCCGCGTGGGGGCTACGGCCGGGGCAGTCGGGCCTTTGGGGGGAAGACCGCTGTTGGTTTTTAATATCCCTGACGACTCCGCCCCCCCCCCCCACTTCCTTCAGGAGACCCCCCCCCCCGTCTTTCCGTCTGTTCTCCTCGTCCTCCTCGCCGGGGAAACACCGGACTCACCTCTGACCTCTCGGAGCTTAGCGTTACACCTTCGCCGTTGCTGTTGAAACGCGGCCTTTTTTTGGGGGGGGGGGGCGGTGTGTCGGCGCGTCGTTTAGTTTAGGGAACATGAGCCCTGACCTCACCGTGCGTGAGGAGGAGATGTGAGGCAGCTGTCTGGGTCTGGGACTCCTGGGGGGCAGTCGTGTTCCAGCGCGCCGGCTGCTGCTGAAGCACCAATCAGACGTTGGCATCCCCCCCCCCAACCCCCACCCCCCCCACACACACACACACGTCCCTCCCTCACCCCCTCATCACGCACGCTTAGGGCTAACACAGGCCTTCACCCCGCTACGGGGGCTAGACGGACAATGGCGGGCTTGTGACTCGGCCCTATAAAGAGCGCTCTGTTCATGCTATAGATCCATCGGTGTCGCCTCTCCGCGAGGACAATGCCATTAAACATGGCGGGGTGCAGACGAGCAGGCAGCCGGCCGTCCTCGAGGGGCCGGGGGTCGGGGCCGGGGGAGCGGTCGGCCTCGCCGTCGTAGCGTAGCCGGGCTGGGCGGAGGGGGGGTTTCGTGGCGTTCGGGCGCTTGGCGTTGTATCACGGGCTGTAACCACGTCCATGGTTAGTACTGTACATAGTGTACGTTTACCCACGGGAACACCGGCACTTGTTGTGCACACACACACACACACACGCACCCATGCGTATGGAACAAGCTTGTACACACACACGCACGCACACACGTTCAGCGGGATTGGATCTGAGCTTAAACCAATAAGGGTGTGTCTACAGCATGTTGTCTCTTCGTGGATTTGAACAGAAACTATGCTATTATGTCAGCTTCATGGGAACATAAATCATCAAGCAAATTGGCTAATTTTGGCATATAGGCCTTCATAAAACCTGGGCGAGAGATATTTGTTGGCATTAGTGACGGGTTTTCACCACACAGAGCAAAACATCTGCTGCTATAGGGTACGATGGCTCCCCACCCAGAACAGGACTGAGCTCAGCTTTCTCTCTCTCTCTCTCTCTCTCTCTCTCTCTCTCTCTCTCTCTCTCTCTCTCTCTCTCTCTCTCTCTCGCCATCTCTCTCTCTGTCTCGCCATCTCTCTCTCTCTGTCTCTCTCTGTCTCTCTCTCTCTCTCTCTCTCTCTCTCTCGCCCTCTCTCTCTCTCTCTCTCTCGCCATCTCTCTCTCTTTCTCTCTCTCTCTCGCCATCTCTCTCTCTCCCTCCCTCTCTCTCTCTCTCCCTCTCTCTCTCTCTCTCTCATTTCATACATCATTGAGCTGTTTCTGTTTGTGGAGGCGGGGTCACGCAGAGGACTGTGGTGCTAATGTTGTTCAACTCTCACCCTCCCCTCTCGCCTTCTCTCTCTCTCTCTCTCTCTCTCTCTCACACACACACACACACACACACACACTACCCCTCTCTCTCTCTCTCTCTCTCTCTCTCTCTCACACACACACACACACACACACACACTACCCCTCTCTCTCTCTCTCTCTCTCTCTCTCTCACACACACACACACACACACTACCTCTCTCTCTCTCTCTCTCTCTCTCCCTCTCTCTCTCTCTCACACACACATACACACACACACTCTACCCTCGTCTCTCTCTCTCTCTTTCCCCCCTCGATCTATCTCAGTTTTGGGCCCTTCGTCGTGTGTGTGTGTGTGTGTGTGTGTGTGTGTGTGTGTGTGTGTGTGTGTGTGGGGAGCATGCGACCGATCCGTCACATGGAGGGTTAGAAAGAATGAGCCCATGCAAATAGCACAGAGCGCACACACACACACACACACACACACACACATACAGTACATACACACACACACACAGATCCATGGAAGAGCACAGGTTGCTGGGTAAACGCACCCACACGCGCAGGTTGAAGAACGCGGCGGCGCTCGCGCTCCAATCAGGTCCTGGGAGGCGGGGGGGGGGGGGGAGTCTGTCAGGGATGAGCGGACAAAGACAAGACACACACAGAGAGTGTGTTTGTGCTCGCTCATGTGTGTGTGTGTGTGTGTGTGTGTGTGTGTTGGCCTGCTGGGGCCTGTCAGTGGGGATCAGACGTGTGTGTGTGTGTGTGTGTGTGTGTGTGTGTGTGTGTGTGTGTGTGTGAGCAGACAGCCAGGAGGGTGGGGCTGTTTACGGAGGTCCTGTGTTGTCTGTCATCCACACACAGCTTAAACACACACAGCCTGAACACACACAGCCTAAACACACACAGCCTGAACACACACAGCCTGAACACACACAGCTTAAACACACACAGCCTGAACACACACAGCCTGAACACACACAGCCTAAACACACACAGCCTGAACACACACAACCTGAACACACACAGCCTAAACACACACAGCCTGAACACACACAACCTAAACACACACAGCCTGAACACACACAGCCTGAACACACAAGCCTGAACACAAACACCCTGAACACACACAGCCTGAACACACACAACCTGAACACACACAACCTGAACACACACAGTCTGAACACACACAGCCTGAACACACACAACCTGAACACACACAGCCTGAACACACACAGCCTGAACACACACAACCTGAACACACACAGCCTGAACACACAGCCTGAACACACACAACCTGAACACACACAGTCTGAACACACACAGCCTGAACACACACAACCTGAACACACACAGCCTGAACACACACAGCCTGAACACACACAACCTAAACACACACAACCTGAACACACACAACCTGAACACACACAGCCTGAACACAAACACCCTGAACACACACAGCCTGAACACACACAGCCTGAACACACACAGCCTGAACACAAACACCCTGAACACACACAGCCTGAACACAAACACCCTGAACACACACAGCCTAAACACACACAGCCTGAACACACACAACCTGAACACACACAGCCTGAACACAAATAGCCTGAACACACACAGCCTGAACACACACAGCCTGAACACACACAGCCTGAACACACACATGCTGAACACACACAACCTGAACACACACAGCCTGAACACACACAGCTTAAACACACACAGCCTGAACACACACAACCTGAACACACACAGCCTGAACACACACAGCCTGAACACACACAGCCTGAACACACACAACCTGAACACACACAGTCTGAACACACAAGCCTGAACACACACAGCCTGAACACACACAGCCTGAACACACACAGCCTGAACACACACAACCTGAACACACACAGCCTGAACACACACAACCTGAACACACACAACCTGAACACACACAGCTTAAACACACACAGCCTGAACGCACACAGCCTGAACACACACAACCTGAACACACACATCCTGAACACACACAACCTGAACACACAGCCTGAACACACACAGCCTGAACACACACAACCTGAACACACACAGCTTAAACACACACATCCTGAACACACACAGCCTGAACACACACAGCCTGAACACACACAACCTGAACACACACAGCCTGAACACACACAACCTGAACACACACAGCCTGAACACACAGCCTGAACACACACAGCCTGAACACACACAACCTGAACACACACAGCCTGAACACACACAGCCTGAACACACACAGCTTAAACACACACAACCTGAACACACACAGCTTGAACACACACAGCCTGAACACACACAACCTGAACACACACAACCTGAACACACACAGCCTGAACACAAACAGCCTGAACACACACAACCTGAACACACACAACCTGAACACACACAGCCTGAACTCCAGGCTGCCCCAACCCAACGCCCGTCTGGATTTCACAGGTTTATATTAAGCCGTGGCTAGAAAGCGTACAGCATGAAGGTCGGTGTGTGAGTGTGTGTGAGTGTGTGTGTGTGTGAGTGTGTGTGTGTGTGTGTGTGTGAGCGCTTTGTGAGCTCGGGTTTGGATACACGGCGATGACTCATCGGTCCTGTTACCCCCTCGGTGTTAATCGCTGGAGGGAGAGAAAATGAGCAGCCGGGGGGGTCATAGGTCATGAGAGAGAGATACAGTAGTTTTGATTTAAGCAGAGGGAGAGACCAGAGGAGACACGGAGACACGGAGAGGAGACAGAGAGAGCGAGCGCACACACACACATACACACACACATGTTGTCTCCGCCGCCATCGACTTTGCAATCAATGACGGCCGTGCGTGCGCGTGTGCGTGCGTGTGTGTGCGTGTGTGTGTGTGTGTGTGTGTGTAGTATCGACCTGGACCCTAGCTAGTTAGTACGGCTAGTGCTAATTGTCACTTCAACGGGGACAATCATTGCATATTACTAGGGACATCAGAATCTCGTCTCATGTGACGACGTGTGTGTGTCGTCGTGCCTGTGTGTGTGTGTGTGTGTTTCTGCCTGTACTGCATGTGTTTACTCTTATAAATAGACTAAATCAATAATACTGTGCTGCTCACAGGACGTACGGCCGTTCTATTAATAGGACATTTGTCATTTTTAACGACATTCTCAACACCCCCGTGTTTGAGCTTCAATTTGCCCGGGGGATGCAATTAACTCCGCCGCACCGCCACACCTTCGCCCGCGGCCGCTTCCTCTCCAGTCGGCTTTCATCCCTCCCCCGATGGAACTTTCAAAGTCAAACTTTCTCTTTCGTGTGACAGACTTCGACTTCGTGTCATGGCGCCCCCCGCCCCCCTCCGCGGCCGCAGCGTCGCGGGGCCATCTCTGAGCTCCCAGGGGCCCCGCCCCCCCCCCCCCCCCTCCGTAGATCCCGGCTTGTTCTAATGACAAGGCCGAACAAAGACGCTGTCGGCTTTAATCATGGAAGAGTGTTGGCCGGGGGCCTCGCAACTCTCCCTCCCCTCTCTCCTCCGTCGATAGCCCCGCCTCCCCCTCCCCCCCCCCCCCTTCACGCCCCCTCTCCTTTCAGGGACCAATTCATACAGGGGGCCCTTTGATATCGTCCCCTGTTATGCCACAAGTAATCCCTGAATCGCCCGTGTCACCTCTGCTAAGCGCCGATGAATGGACTCGGGGGTGGGGGGGGGGGGCGTGGGGGGTACAGGGACGGACCGCTGGGGCAGTAATCGTATTTAGCCCCCGATGATAGCTCCTCTGCCCAGGGGCCCCGGCCTAGAGGGGCTCTGCAGGGCCCCCCGGGGTGAATGGTGCGCTGTTTTGGGGCGGACCCAGCTGTTGCCAGGGTGGGGCTTCTGGGGCCGGACACTGCTGGGTGGGACAAGCGCTGCACAGCACCCCCCCCCCTCCATCCCCCCTCCACTCCCCCCCCCTCCATCCCCCCACCCCCCCCTCCATCCCCCCTCCACTCCACCCCCCCCTAAACGCGCCCTATCATTCACTGTGTGCGACGCGTGTCGCGTCCGATATATGAAGTCACACCCGATATGAAACTGCACACGACGGAACGCGGCCATGAGGGATGAGTCTGGGATGAGTCTGGGATGAGTCTGGGATGAGTGTGGGCGCCGTAGCTCCGCTCTTACAGCTCGCTCTTTTCCTTCATGCGTGCGGGCGGTTCGCTGCGACGGCGTGGGCAGACTGGCGCTTCCGAGGGGGGGGGGGGGGGTCTGGCTTGATAGGCTTGATAGGGCCGGGAGGGAGGGGGTGGGGGGGGAGTCCGTGTTGGAGGTGGGGGTCTTTCGTCTGGCTTTGGTGTGGGTCTAAAACGTATTGGGACAGGGTAGCAGGACTCAACCCCCCCCCACCCCCCCCCCCCCGCCCCCGCCTCAACACTTCACAGGGCACGACCCCGGGAATGGGAGAGGTCAATTGCAAAGCATGGTGATCCTAGAAAACCAGCCACCCCCACCCCCCCCACCCCCCCTCCTCAATGATGTACATGTCACCGGTTCTGGCTGATGTAATTGTCTTAACGAGCAATTCCGTCCCCGAGTTCCGGGCGCCGCCATCGGACGGCGTTCTGGTAGGAGCGGAGCGATCTGGCGGGAGTTCCCTCGGAACGACGCTCCCCCCTATCGCATTGCGGGACGCGCCTTTGGGGTTTCCTGCGATGATACATTTCGTGCTCTTTTCTCCCCGTGCGCAATGCACCAGAGAACAATGGCGGGGGGCCTAGAGTGGTCCTTGAGGTATTGTAATACCCCGCCCCCCCCCCCACTCCCACCCCCCACCCCCCACCCACCAAACCCTAGAAGCTGGCGCCGTGGCGTTTTCCTTTTAGGGTCTGTTCGTCTCTCCTCACAGGGCCTATATGCCTTCAGATTATAATGTCTGCTGTTTGAAATGGCTCTGCAGAGCTCCGAGCTCCGGGCGCATAAAAGCCGCCGTGGCGCGCCAAGATATTTCTCCCCCTAGCTACCCCCCCTTATCTCTCTATCGCTCACTCCCTCGGCCGCGCTCACAATTACCGCATTTACGAACCGACGGACGCCCCCTCTCCCCCTCTCTCTGCCCCCC
>NC_140262.1:3992619-3997619 GCF_949987555.1 Borostomias antarcticus
TCCTCTCCTCTCCTCTCCTCTCCTCTCCTCTCCTCTCCTCTCCTCTCCTCTCCTCTCCTCTCCCTTCCTCTCCTCTCCTCTCCTCTCTTCTCCCCTCCTCTCCTCTCCTCTCCTCTCCTCTCCTCTCCTCTCCTCTCCTCTCCTCTCCTCTCCTCTCCCCTCCCCTCCCCTCCCCTCCCCTCCTCTCCCCTCCTCTCCTCTCCTCTCCTCTCCCCTCCCCTCCTCTCCTCTCCTCTCCTCTCCTCTCCTCTCCTCTCCTCTCCTCTCCTCTCCTCTCCTCTCCTCTCCCCTCCCCTCCCTCTCCTCTCCTCTCCCTCCCCTCCCCTCCCCTCCCCTCCCCTCCCCTCCCCTCCCCTCCCCTCCCCTCCCTCCTCTCCTCTCCCCTCCCCTCCCCTCCTCTCCTCTCCTCTCCTCTCCTCCCTGTCCCTCTCTTCTGGGACCCAGCTGTGAGAATGTGACAGGCGTAATTGCGATGTAATCCTGGCCTAAGTCCTGCAGCATTAGGCAACGGCACAAACAGATAATGCCATCGGAGCGGAACACTGGTTTTGTGTGGACAGATGTTGGGGGGGAAGTAGTCAGTTGGAATGACTTGTTTTTGCGGCCTAAGCATTGTCCGAACGCTGGCACTGGACAGCCAACACACCGAGGGTGGGATCGCTGCCTTGAGCACACAGATGGGATGTAGGGGGTGGGCTAGGCATGCAAGCAAAACCTTGACCTGTCATTGTGTGTGTGTGTGTGCGCGTGTGTGTGTGTGTGTGGTATTTCCATTCTCCGGTCCCACAAAGACACAGACGTCTCTCCAGCTGCTGTATCCATGGTGCGCACCGTCAAAAATCCCCAGAAGAGATGCCTTGCCGTTTTGCTCTAAGGTCAAATGCCTGTCTAATGGCCGCATCCTGTCGGCGCGTACGGCTCGTCACGCCGACGTTTCCAAAGATCAGCGGACATTTTGACATTTGCCTCCGACAAGCTCGTTGTCTCTCTGGAAATCCCTCCAGAGAAGAATCCCTCCTGGTGGAGTAGGTCTTCCAGGAGATCTCATTCAGGTGCAGCCGGAGAACGCTGGTCTCCAGGGAAGGAGAGCTCTGAGAAGCAGAGATATTTAAGAAGGTGTGTTTTGTCGGGGGGGGGGGGGAGGTAGGGGTGGGGGGGGGGAGACATCAGGGGCTCACGCTTTGGGGTTAGGGGGTGCAGATGGAGAAGGGGGGGGTGGTGGGGGGCGGGGGTGTTAGGTAGGGGCGCAGGCAGCCGTGGGGTCTGGACTCCCATTGCCGGGTTATAGGCTAGCATTCTTAACACCTCGTAAATCTCACCTGGTACTGCGAGGGCCACTGCTGACGAGGTCTGCAGCACTCTCACACACACGCACACACACACACACACACACACACACACACGTGTGCGCTGTGCATACTGTACGCACTCACTAACACCCAACACACGTGCACGCTCGAATGCAGACACCGTACGTGCGCGTTCGCATAAAAGCACATACACACTTACACCGACACACACACACACACACACACACGCAGAGCGCTGAGGGGAGGTGAGTGAGTGATTATCATGGCTGGTGCTGAAATGGAAAGAACGCTGACGGATAATCTGCCGGTTTTTTATAAAAAAAAGAAAAGAAAATAACATTTAAATGAAAACCCGGCGCTGCGTAGTGAGGGTAACATTCTCGCTTCTTGTAAACATGATGTCACAGTGTCATTCGTTCTCAGGGGGATCATGACTTTGCGGTGCTTGTTCCCAATCTGAATTTAATCAAGTCAGCTCAGTACAAAAACAGCATTTTTTTTCCCCTCCTCCAGTCAGACGAACCACGAGGGGCATCTCACAGGACACCTAGACCATGAGGTGACCTATATTTAGACGTGAAAGACCTTATCTGTTGCTGATTTACTGCCCGTCGTCGGTCGGGGGTGGCGGCGCTGGGAGAGCCGCGTCGCCCCCTGGGACGCGGGAGAGCCGGGACACGGCGAGGAAAAAAGCCGCGTGGCGTTACGCAAGCGCGCTGCTACGCAAGTGCGGCTACCAACGGCAGACCGGGTCGCGCCACGCCTCGTTAGGCGCGCCCTTTAGACCGTCCGCGCGTGCGAGCGCGCCGCCCTGCTTAGATAACGCGCGGCAGCTGGTGCCCCCGCCGTCAAGGTCACCGTCTATAGAGGCTGTACCTACCGTCGGCCTCGTCATGCTGAACAGTAAACATGTCACGTTGTTTTTCCAGACGCGCACCTCTAAAACCCGTGTGGCCGGTCTAGTGTGTCCTGTGTGAGACACCATACAGTCCAGATCTATTTTCCGACGTGAAGGCTATACGGTTACAGTTCATAGCCATGTGCAAAGCTCACATTAATACAGTATGTACAGCGCTGTAGCCAAAGGCACTTCCAGACAATACTGTCTGTATGTATGTTGGCTTGCTATGGGAATGAGGAAATATGCACCCGGTGAACTAATGTACAGCCAGAGATGTTTATGTAGTTAGTTCTCCAACACTGTATCTGCCCATCTAGATCCCCTGCATGTTTGTGCTGGGGTTCCTGTGTGGGCTCAAGGCTTACTGTGTTAAGATAAGATAAGATAACTTGTTATTAATCCCTGGGGTCGGGGTGGATTCAGGTCTTACAGTAGTGCAGAGTAACAGAAGTGATGAAAAGAAGCAGGAAAAATCCGAGCACACGTAGCATACATCAGATAATCGAGTGAAATATGGAAAGGGAGAAAATAAATATTTCAATGGTGTCTGAGTCTGAGGATGGAAGGGAGGGTGAGGAGGAGGAGGAGGAGGAGGAGGAGGGGGGTGTTATACAGTCTGATGGCCGCTGGCACAAAGGAACGCCTGAACCGCTCCGTGTTGCGCCTGGGAGGGATGAGCCTGTGGCTGAAGGTGCTCCCCATCTGCCACAGCTCGCCACAGAGTGGATGAGGGGGGCTGCTCTTCATTTTGTCCCTCGTCCTCCTCTCCGCCACAGCCTCCAGACTGGCCAGTTGTTGTCCAACAACAGAGCCGGCCGTCACCAGCGTGTTGAGTTTGTTGGTCTCCTTGCCTTGATGCTGCACCCCCCTTTGGTACCCGAAGCGTAGGGGGTGCAGGGAGCCGCTCACCATGGGGCCTAAGGTGCTGCAGAACCAGTCTCTCAAAGGCCTTCATGACATGTGACGTCAGTGCCACTGGCCCGTGGTCATCGAGAGCGCCGTGGCATCCTTTTTCTGGGCACCGGGACAATACCAGAGGTCTTCCACAGCTGGGGCATCTTCTTCAGTCTCAGGGTTGAAGGTCGGAGAGGTGCTGGAACACTGTCGGCGGGGTCGCTGTCGTGTGCGCCCACCGCTTCGTTGATTTCGGAGTTTGGAAGTCTCCCTTCTCGCCTGGCTCGTTGTGGTGAACGGGCTAGCGGAGGGGAACGGTACCGTCTGGTACTAACTCTGGCGTGGGCGACAGACCGGGGTGGTGTTGACTGTGACATTGTCTCCGGTGGCAGTGGGGTCCCCAGGAACAGAGTGTGAGCATGTGTGTGTGTGGGGAGGGGGGGGGGGGGACGACACACACGCAATGGCTGAGATGTGGATTTGGGGCAGTGGAGTGTGGATTAGAGTGGGGGGGGGGGGCCCAGACTGTCCCGCTGTGCTGGCAGGGGTGGGGGGGGCGGAGTCAGACCTGCCGAAAAACAGTTTGAGCTCATTAGCGGGTTCCTGGCCCCCGCACCACCGTGGCTGGACCTGACTGTCTGCTAGTCCAGTAATCCTCCTCCCCCCATCCCACACATCCTTCCCTGGTGCCATTCTGCTCTAGGGTGTGTGTGTGTGTGTACAGTATGTGTGTGTGTGCTGTCGGTGTAGCCAAAATGAACAGGAGAGGGAAGGAAAATGGGTCTTTTATTTTGCCAGAGTAAAAACCCGTTGGAGAATCTTTACAGCGCTAAAGTTCATAAAGGAAAAATAATAATAATGAATTCCAAGTGTAAGAAACTCAAAGGGATAAGCTCCTAGACTCTGCGCTGGCCTACCAGGTGGGACTTATCTTTCCCTGAGAAAAGTACTGTTCTTTTATATGGTAATTCAGTCAGTAATCATCCAGTATTTATACGCCGACCTTCACAGTCACATTAAAATAGAAAAAAACAGCAATGTCCTTATTAACATATTCATAAAATCCCCCCTTTCAATAAACATTGGACCGGTCAGCTGGGATCAGTGGCGTCGAACCCAATCAGGAGGCCTTCGCCAAACCAGCCAATCCCTCAGCAGACCGCTCATTCGTACCTCAGTATCTTGCGCCCCGTAATGAGCATCGGTCCACTAAAGTGTTATATTTGTTTTTATGTGTATGTATATATGTTAAATATGTTTTTATGTGTATGTATATATGTTATATATGTTTTTATGTGTATGTATATATGTTATATATGTTTTTATGTGTATGTATATATGTTATATATGTTTTTATGTGTATGTATATATGTTATATATGTTTTTATGTGTATGTATACATGTTATATAAGTTTATTTGTGTGTGCATGTGAGTGTGTGTTGTAACCGAGTCCTCGTTATCCTGAGTAGGTGCTGAGTGGTCGGTTAAACTCTCCTCGCCAGATAAATACAGTCCACCCACGCCGATGAAGAGCTCGTTTTTCGCTGGCGTAGCTGGGGATTTAAAAACCCTTCTAGACCCTTGAGAATTCACAAACAACAGGTGTGACAGTAGCTCTTATTATTCCAGTCCTACTCTAAAGCATTTGCACGGTGTGGACCCAGTCAACAAGATGTTGATGTCGGGGCGGCACGTAGCTCGGGAGGTACGTAGAGCGGCCAGCTGGGGATCGCAAGGTCCCCCGTTCGATCCGGAGTGTGCCGAAGTGTCCTTGAGAGAGACACTGAACCCCGAAATCGCTCGAGTGCGGCATAGCGGCGCAGTACCTGGTACTTTCGCCTCACAGCAAGAAGGTCTCCGGGCCTTTCCGTGCGGAGTTTGCACGTTCTTCCGC
>NC_140262.1:4012619-4022619 GCF_949987555.1 Borostomias antarcticus
AGCACGTCTGTGGGATATGAAGTCTGCGAGGGGAGTATAGATGCCAAAGGACGCGACCCCAGATCACATACAGGTGGTTTAATCACCCCCCTCCCCCCACGAATCCATAGGATACTCTATCTAGAATGATGAAGTGGGCATGGAGGCTGATTCATCTCACCCCATCTGTCAGCTGTGACACGAGGAGGACACCTTACCTTGTGAGACATGGCAGGAGACCAACAACCCCATCGACACACACACACACACACACACACACACACACACAAACACACACAGGCACAAGCCTTCCGGTGGTGATGTTTTATTTAAAATAGACCATTTTCTAATCCTATTTGGCTTCACTCTGCAGTTCAGCCCTTTCTCCAGAGGGGGCAGTGGTGTAAACAGGGTGCGCTGTAGTTCTCAGCTGGGCTCGGGTGTTTATGTATTCTGTTCGTACTCTTTCATCTAGGCTACCACTCGTACAGTATTCCCTACTGTATGTGGGTTTTTATAGGCTCTTATGAGGTTTTGTCTCCTCAGCAAACGTCGTTATCCATTATACATCTTGACCACGATGTTCTTGTATTTTACATTTCTTGTCTGTGTGTAAAAATAAAGACAATGGATATATAGCTTCTCGCCACACACACATCTTAAACGTCTGCGGATTCTAGAATGTGCAGCAATCACAAAAAGGGAACATCCGCTCTCACGATTAATTTTAACTGCTTATTTTTACGCGTAGTACAGCAGCAGACAATGGAGACATTTCAGCCCTCCGGCACAATGTCAGCGTCAGCGTTTTTTATTTGCAAAAATGAAGAAAAGTGGGCGTCCTGCTGCTTTGCCTGTGCGAGTGCAGCACGAGACGGTGTGGGAGAATCCTCCTCCATCTTTATGTACAGTACACACATTAAATACTACTATGTGCTGTGGGAAAAAACTGAGGTAAAAAGAAAACAGCTTGAACTTTGATCACTCTCCGCACCTGATAAACAGGATCGCAAAAAAAAGGAGATAATTGTCGGTTGCTATCTGATTCTCAGGTTGGCAGCGGGGTTTGCGGTGGCCAAGTTACGCGTGTGGAGGAAGGAGTTCAGAGAATGACAAGTACAGTAGCGCATCAAAGAGAAAACATCCGGTTGGTGTACAGTAGCCTCGGGGCTGGGATTCCTGGAGCTTCCCTTTGCCTGTAATCGACTGCTCGTTGTCTAATGAGGGGTCACGTGACGCGCTGGCACCGACCCACGATTGCGGTAGCGTCGCTGAAATGGCCTGTTTGTCTTGGATACAGCTGTTGGAAGCGGGCCTGCGCCAGTGGTAGAATAGGCTCCTTCACAGCCCTGGATGGGGACATGTTGAACGACTGTTCAAGGACCATTTGCATCCATCATAGAAGTAGGGGGGCTACTGGGGCTTGTTTGCTTGGCTCTTGTCATCTCGCAAAGGAGACGGGAACATCCCCGTTGCCAGATCGCTCTGGCACTTTGATACAACTTTATTAGGATTGTAGTGCTTTTCCCTGGCTTGTGTTTGTGTCACTTCTAAGCGCTTTGAGTGCCGCTAAGGTGGAAAAGCGCTATATAAGTCCATTTAACATTTACTTCTAAGTTATCAGCGGGCATTGTGGGTAAATGTACAGTAGGGTCTATGAGAGTTGGCTTTGTGCAGCACAGTACTGCATATACGGTATGGTGCAGATGTTCTGTATATAGTATACAGTAGGGTATGGTGCACAGAAGAAGAAGAAGAAGAAGAAGAAGAAGAAGAAGTAGAAAAAGAAGAAGAAGAAAGAGGAGAAGGGGGAGGAGAAGAAGAAGAAAGAGGAGAAGGTGGAGGTGAAGAAGAACAACAAGGAGGAGGAGGAGAAGAACAAGAAGAAGAACAAGAAGAAGAAGAACAAGAAGAACAAGAAGAAGAGGAACAAGAAGAACAAGAAGAAGAACAAGAAGAAGAAGAACAAGAAGAAGAAGAAGAAGAGTGCAATGCAAGGAAGATGAATGCACATCATGACAGGCGCAGGTGTGACACACACACACACACACACACACACACACACTCTCTTCTTTTTCTCTCTCCAGCACATTCTTTCCCTCTCTTTCTCCCCCTCTCTCTCTCTTCATCCCGAGGCAGGGAGGGCCAGAGAGAGAATGGGAGGAGTGATGGATGATGTTTACCCAAGCCTGGATGACAGCTGAGTGTCTTCCTCCCCAGGTGCATCAGCTGGTTCCTTCCCTGTAGCACTGAGCACCGTTTTGGGCCTTTCTCTCTTTTCATTCTCTGATGCCCACTAATTAGTTTTTTCCCCTCTCTCTCTCTCTCTCTCTCTCTCTCTCTCTCTCTCTCTCTCTCTCTCTCTCTCTCTCTCTCTGAGGATTTCTGAATATGAATCTTTCTCTCTGTGTAGCATCAGGGTTCCATCACGCTGTGTGTGTGTTTGTGTGAACCGCCTTCGCAACAGAAAAACAGCCTCTCCGCTAGCCAATTCCACCTCTTCCTCTCTCTCACTCCCTCCATCCCTCCCTCTCTCCCTCCCTCCATCCATCCCTCTCTCCCTCCCTCCATCCATCCCTCCCTCCATCCCTCCCTTTTTCCCTCCATCCCTCTCTCCCTCCATCTCTCCCTCCCTCCATCCCTCCCTCCATCCTTCCCTCTCTCCCTCCATCCATCCCTCCCTCCCTCCCTCTCTCTCTCCCTCCCTCCCTCTCTCTCCATCACCCCTCTCACGTGGATAAGCCGTATTAGATGATGGAGTGTAAATGTCAGACTAATAAGGGTCTTAGGGCTCAGTGTGATCTCTCCAGACCATTCCTAACACACTCACCATCCATCCTCTCTGGAGCGCATCGCTACGTGTTACAATAACGGCCGTGCATTAGTGAGGCTTAGGCCCGGACGCCACTCAGAGAGGGCTGAGGTCTGTCCACTGCGTCTGCGTGGCGGCCGCCTGCTCCCTGCCTGTCTGCCTGTCTGCCTGGCTGCCTGTCTGCCTGTCTGTCTGTCTGCCTGTCTGCCTGTCTGCCTGTCTGTCTGTCTGCCTGTCTGCCTGGCCGCTGGTGAAACAGCCAGTAACACGCTGGTGGATCCTGAGGTGGTGTCGTCACTCCTCCTGCTTCACACTTCACACTCTCTCTCTCTTATTCTCTCTCTTATTCTCTCTCTCTCTCTCTCTTATTCTCTCTCTCTCTCTCTCTCTCTCTCTCTCTTATTCTCTCTCTTATTCTCTCTCTTATTCTCTCTCTCTCTCTTATTCTCTCTCTCTCTTATTCTCTCTCTCTCTCTTATTCTCTCTCTCTCTTATTCTCTCTCTTATTCTCTCTCTTATTCTCTCTCTCTTATTCTCTCTCTTATTCTCCCTCTCTCTTATTCTCTCTCTCTCTCTTATTCTCTCTCTCTCAGTCTCTCTCTCTCTTATTCTCTCTCTTAGTCTCTATCTCTCTCTTATTCTCTCTCTCTCTCTTATTCTCTCTCTCTCTCTCTCTCTCTCTCTCTCATCATAGCAGAGAGACTCAGTGGAGAGTAGAGGCAGAGAAAAGATCTGTCTGTCTGCTTATGCTATTTCTGGGGTCCTTTGAAGGACAGACCTGAATCTAAACAATGAACTCCAGCTCACTTTGACCTCTTTGACCTCAAAGTGAGATTGTGCGTGAGTGAGTGTGTGTGTGTGTGTGTGTGTGTAAGCTGTCTCTATATGGGATGAGGCCCCTATACTTGTGTTTATATATTACGCTTATTGCACCTGTAAAACTGTCTATAGTTGGTTATGTACATAAAGATGTGCTTGTGTACGGTTGATCACTGAGGCGTTTACTTTCGAACACGTATCTCGTGAAGTATGAAGGCATCTTTTTTTCCATCACATTAGCGTGTGTGTGTGCATGTGTGTGTGTGTGTTTTGCTGAACTGCCTAGTTATGCTCGTAGCTACAGAAGCTAGCTAGCTAGCGGGCCTGTCAGCTGGCTAGCTGAGGTCCATCAGAGCTGAAGAGCACTCGTTCAGCTGACCCCAGCTGTGTCAAACCTAGCTTCTCATAAATTGCAACAGTGGTGTACCAACAGTATATTCAGCCATTTTGTCTCCTCTAAGTATCGGTTTAATGTCCGTTTATACTGACAACATGCACTCATGAGTGGAGGTCTGGGCTGACTACCTTTCTAGTTTTTAAAGGTACAGTACGCAGTTTGTGATTTCATGTTAGACTTTTGGAAGATTTTGAAGAAAATACAAGCAACAAAATCCCCGCCCCTCCCTTCTGGCCTCCCTCCAAAGCCACGCCTCCAAACTGGGGGAAAACAAATGACCCTGGCTAGGTTGAGAGGTGGGCACGAAGCCATCCAATCATTTCAAGTTGGCAACTCGAAATGATTGGAATGGACGCACTTATAAGAGGGAAGAGCAAAGGACAGATCGCTGGAAATGACTGCAGAGGATTTGAACAAAAGAGCGTTTTGACGGTGGATTATATTGTCGAATTTGAACATTGGTACAACGGAATACGTAAAATGGAGCTTCCAGATGCTGTATTAGCTTTCGAGCTACTAGATACTCCAGGACCTCATGTGAAAGTCAAACAGTTGCCGCTTACCGCTTGTCTAAGCCTCTCGTTTGAGAACGTGAGATCAGCCTTGAAGAAAATAATCTGCCACAAAAGGGCACTGGTGCAACTGTGAGTGGAGATGCTGCCTGCCTGCTACACAACTTACAACGGAGAAAGTAGGTCAAGTCTGCGAATGCAAACCAGGGCATGAAACCACATGATAGATAGATAGATAGATAGATAGATAGATAGATAGATAGATAGATAGATAGATAGATAGATAGATAGATAGATAGATAGATAGATAGATAGATAGATAGATAGATAGATAGATAGATAGATAGATAGACAGACAGACAGACAGACAGACAGATACAGTAGATAGATAGATAGATAGATAGATAGATAGATAGATAGATAGATCTAGACAGACAGACAGACAGATAGACAGACAGAGAGACAGACAGAGAGACAGACAGACAGACAGACAGACAGACAGACAGATAGATAGATAGATAGATATATCTAGACAGACAGACAGACAGGGAGAGAGACAGGGAGAGAGAGAGAGAAAATGTGCAGTCTGCCAAAGAACATATCACTGCGTGAGGGACTGTCCACACAAAAATGAACATGCAAAATTGAAAAAGATGAGAGACCGACAGATGGAGGTGAAGAATGCAACATTACTTTGTTGTCAAAAGAATCATTGTCTGGTGGACCAGCTGTGATTGACAGAGATGAACTAACACAGAGTGAGTTATTGAAAAATCAAGTTGCAGGACAAGAGTCTTAGACAGGAATGTGAAAAAGGCAAAACTGTAATATTCAAGCAACTGGTGAAACTTGAACTTAACTTCATTATTGTGTGAACGCAAGAGATGAGAATAACCCCGATGAAAGTGAGATCTGAAATGAGACTCACAGTCATCCTCATTGTGACAGAAACCATGACAACAAAGGAAAAACAGAAGGCTCCATTGGAAACGACACAAGCAATTTAGACATGCCTCAGTTGACATATTGCAAAAGCTACTGGCCTGTGCAGGTAATAATGATGATGAATGCACCATAGCTCTCAAGGACATTGTAAAAAAAAAAACAGTGAGAGGTGCATCAGCCGCAGCAAACCAAAGCAAAAGCCAGCGATTGGTTTGTCCGTGGCATTCACCTCTACAGTGCGATGAAACATGTCCGTGGTCGTGCGTGAACTAGAGCCAGGAGTGTGCTGTCTGTTTGTCATTGACCTCTTCACACACCTCAGTGCAGGCGGCAATTACCACCACCGAGAAAACCCAGGGAGATAGTGAAGCGCTGTATTCACTGCTGGACACAGGAAGTGTTCCAGGTCTTCCGAGCACACTGTCATTGACGACAGCAAGGGATAAATTAGGGACATGGCTGAGAACGAAATACCATCCAACAGTGAAGACAACTGCCGCCTATAGCCCATGGAGCAGTGGCCTTTTGGAAAGAAATAATCAAACCCTCACGGAAATCCTGATGAAAGTGAAGACAGACCACAGATAGAAAAAATATAGAATAGAAAAAAAGGATAAGCTAAGAAAAAGAACAATATACAAAAAGTAGCGCAGTCAGTGTATATACAGTGAGTATACAGTGTGTAATGTGAGTGTGTGCGTGTGTGTGTGTGTGTGTGTGTGTGTGTGTGTGTGTGAGTGCGGTGCGTCCTATATATACATTCAGTCGTGTGCAAGTGTCTATCGACAGTGTCTCTCAGAGGTGGTGGAGTCTGTGGTGGGGGGGGGGCGGTTGAGGGGGGTGGGGGGTCACAGGAAGACAAAGAAACACATTTGTGCCAGTTGTGTTACTGTTTTGTAATCTCATCTTCTGACTCTTACAATCAAAGAGGGTTACATAGAATACATGTTATACTTGCACGTGTAAGTCACACAAAATAATATTAGTATGGTCTGTACATCTGTTACTGATCAAGTCACCCCCCGAGAAATCTAAACGCACATATGTGGTTATTCGTCTATAGGCCTCAGATGTGACAGGAAAACAACCCTAGACTGGGCCCTGATGCCGGAGAGTTCTATGCACCATGTGCCTGGCTAGTCCCTCCCAGCTTGTGTTCAGGCAGAGCCAGAATCTGCCCTCGGTTCTTGCTGATAAGCCTCGTCCAGGTTCTAGCGCACCCCGATAGCCCAGCTCATCGCAGTACTTCATGCTACTGTACATCACCAAATGATTCCCGAGCGCGGCGCCGCTGCTGCTAACCGCTCCCCCGGGGGATGGGTCAAATGCGGAGAACAAATCTCACACACTCATGCGTGTGACAATCAGTGGAACTTAGTCTTAAGTCTACGAGGAGAGCATTTCCAGACGCTGAATGCTCTGAGAGCATCCGAAGGGCCCTTTTGTAAACAACTGCGGCCCATCAATGGCCGATACGAAGCAGACGTTCGGGCGCATCAATCCAGGCTTTGAAAGGTAGACGGCCCGCAAGCAACGCTGGGAGAAAGAGGCAATCAGCTGGAGGGGACTGGAAATCAAACCACGCTGGACCAGAAGCTGGACTCAATGACGATAACGATGACACTGAAAACGAAAGTGAGGAAGAGATACTTGCAAACGAGGAATCCCTTGATGCTAGTCCCCCCCCCACACACACACACATCAATATAGCCTGGATAGGTGTAATCATAGCCAGTCTGTCTTATCACAGACACACTCAATCATGACAATTGAAGGCCTCAGACTGAAAACGGGACAGGTAATTACATACGCAGATCGTGAAAGTGGCGAAGACACACTGGGAAGATCCTCAGCTGACGAGGGAAGGCCACTGGGACACACAAGAACCGGTACCGTTAGCAGTACACTGAGCCTGAGGTGCCCGGCACTACAGGGTCAGCTGACCTCTAGGGACAGTAGATGAGGCCCATATTAACAATGTGACAACGACATCTCTTTTTATAGACCGAGAAACATTTCTAAGGAGAAACCTTTTCTCTCCCAGGCCGACACTGAAAGACTAATGGATGCTTTTATCAGTAGCAGGTTGGATTTCTGTAACGCTCTCCTATCTGGTCTACCAAAGAAAGCTATTAGTCAACTTCAGTCAGTTTTTGAATCGATTTTAAAGGAGTAGTAAAGGGGAAATGCGTGTTTAGCCCTGTTTTAAGGTTACTTATGATCATATACAATGGTTCAGATGAAAACGTTGACAAAACTAGCACTTTTGATAAAGTCTGATAATTGCTCTACCATCGTTGAGAGCTTCCCACCGGTGACACCAGGAGGACACGCTGCTTTTACTGCGATGACACAAGCTAATTTTCACCTCTTTTCCGGCGCGTTTGTGACGTCGAACGTGACACACCAGACAAAAACAGAAAGGCATACAGTACTTGTTTACTGGCAATGGGAATCAATCGCCTATTTTAGAGTTTAAAAACCTGTATACACACTCCAATTTTGTCTGGAAAATGGTATAAGAGAAAATATATATGCTCCTGTTGCTATTTCTGTCGAGCAGAAGTTTCAAGTCTTACACAGTTATCGTTGTATTTAGTTAATGATCCAACAACAGTGACCACCACAAAAGCACGATCAACACCATCAGTAGTACAACTCAAGTCATTACAAATTCATCGCTCATCCAAAACATATATTTCTGCACATGATTTTTATTCTCTAATAAGTATCTGGAGTACTTGCTGGAGGCTGGCATTTCGTGGAGAAGCTAACCTTTTGGTCAATGTGTTGGATATTTATGAACTAATTATGCTGAAATGTGAATTTATGAACCTGAAGTGATTCATCCGTGTTATTGTGACAGTTTAGATACGTGCGATTGGCTCTTTTCAATGTGAGCCTATGGGAATTGTCGTTCAGGTATTCACACTGTGTACGAGAATAAAGGATCAGTAAAGGTTTACTCCAAATGAGCTGGGTTGGAAAGGGCACCTACCTCCCATGTCTGTGCGCTTGCTTACACACACACACACACACACACACACACACACACACACAGTACGAAACAATCGTTTCTTCCCCATCTCAAGGTATCATTTTCACCCTTAGTGAACCTTAACACACGCACGCACACACTCCCCCACACGCACACGCACACGCACACACACACACACACACACACACACACACACACACACAGTACGAAACAATCGTTTCTTCCCCATCTCAAGGTATTATTTTCATCCTCAGTGAACCTTAACACGCACGCACACACGCGCACACACACACACACACACACACACAGCTAATGTAATTCAGCTCCCAATTTACAATGCAGGTGAAGGATTTTGCTTCAGTCTGCCTCATGGCTCCATCACATTTAGAATCTCCTCATCATACTGCCTCACAAACTACCAGGCATGTGTGTGTGTGTGTGTGTGTGTGTGTGTGTGTGTGTTTTTGTGTGTGTGTGTGAGTGTGTGTGTGTGTGAGTGTGTGTGTGTGTGTGTGTGTGTGTGTGTGTGTGTGTGTGTGTGTGTGTGTGTGCGCCTGTGTGTGTGTGTGTGTGTGTGTGTGTGGGTCGGAGCGCTACCCATACATTACGGCCGGCCGGTAGTTCCCCCTAATCAGGACCGGCGGGTTCGGCCGCTCACGCCGCGCCCCCCGGCGTGTTTACGCTATGGCGTCCCGCGACCGGGCTATCCTTGGCTCCGCCTGCGCCGCTCCTCCGGGGGCGGGCCTTTCATGTGGCGCCGACAGTTTACCCCGGCGCTGCGGCCTCTGTGTTTTCAGACCCACAAACCCCCGAGCCTCATGGCTAAGAGGCTTATGTTGTGAGATCCCACGTCGGCACCCAGTCACCCCCCTTCTCCCCCCCGCCCCATGTGGTCTCTCCCGTCTCCAGCTCGCCCCCCCCCCCCTTCTCCATGTGGTCTCTACTGTCTCCCCCCGCCCTCCCCCCCCTGCCTCCTTCCCCATGTGGTCTCTCCCGTCTCCCCCCCCGCCTCCTTCCCCATGTGGTCTCTCCCGTCTGCCCCCCCCTCCTCCTCCCCATGTGGTCTCTCCCGTCTCCCACGCAGCCCATGGCTAGATCACCCTGTGTTTGCCCTCGGCTTAAAATGCGTCCGCACGCAGCGTTAGACGGGCGGTTGTACACACAGGCTGTAGATACAGCACACACACACACACACACACACACATTGTGTATACGCGCACACACTCACACACTTCCCATGTACCATCTCCATTGCAAGTGGGTCGATAAGACATAGAACAGAGAGGGAGAGAGAGAGAGAGGGAAGGAGAGGGAGAGGAAGGGAGGGAGGAAAGGAGGAAGGGAGAAGGAGAGAGAGAGAGGGAAGGAGAGAGAGAGGAAAGGAGGAAGGGAGAGGGAGGGAGAGAGAGGGGAGGGAGAGAGAGAGGAAAGGAGGAAGGGAGAGGGAGGGAGAGAGAGGGGAAGGAGAGAGAGAGGAAAGGAGGAAGGGAGAGGGAGCGAGAGAGAGGGAAGGAGAGAGAGACAGGAAGGGAGAGAGA
>NC_140262.1:4025119-4027619 GCF_949987555.1 Borostomias antarcticus
ATGAACCCATCCTAATTTGTTGAGGTTTTTGTATTTTTCTTGATAAATTTGTGCATATTTATTTATATAATGTTATTTGCCCTGGTGTTTATGGGCCTGGCCTGGGCAGGGTATGTTTGATTTGAGCTGCGGCTGGTGCCTGGCCACCACTCAGGCACAGCAACAATGGCTGCCGTTTCACTGCAGCCTTCTGGGAGAACACGGCCCTCTGTGGGAGCTGCAAGACTTGTGGTGTGTGTGTGTGTGTGTGTGTGTATGTGTACAGTGTCCTTGTGGTGCTGTTTTAAAATACTGCGTGCGTACTAAGTTGTGTGCGCGTGGATGTGTGCGTTTGTGCGCGCGTGAGTGTGTGCGCTCGTGAGTGTGTACAGTATGTACAGTATGTGTATATCGGTGTGTATGTATGTGCTTGTGCACGAGTGTGTATGTGTCATCTGTGCCTTTTTTCTGTGTGTGAATTTATTTATTTATTTATTTATTATTATTTCATTATTGTGCATAATACATACACAGCGCACTCATATATGCGTTCATGGCAGTGTGAGAACATTTGCATATTGAATGTATGCATACTTTACATGTGCATCTATAATGATAGGTGATGTGCTGATTGGGCCAGGGCTTCCCTTTAAGCACAGAGGGGCGTGGCCACCGCCTCCAGCTGTTGGCATGGCGTCCGTTATCGTTCCGCTACCTGTGCGGGCATGACGAGCTGTTAGGGGTGGAAGTGGGCGGGGCATGACGAGCTGTGAGGGGTGGAAGTGGGCGGGGCAGAGCGGGGTAGGGAGAGATTGCCCGCATAGTTGGCACTGACTGATATAGCAGCTTACTCACTGTCTCGTGCCTGTGTGTGTGTGTGTGTGTGTGTGTGTGTGTGTGTGTGTGTGTGTGTGTGTGTGTGTGTGTGTGTGCTGCAAGTTAGGCTCTCTGCCCGGTTCTGTTCCTAGCCCATGGCCTCGTAAACTGTACCAGCCTTGCAGCCAAACCTGCCTGACGTCACACACACACACACACACCGACCCGTCGCTGCCCTCGCTAATGACATCACACATACACACGCGCACACACACGCGCACACACACACGCGCGCACACACACAATCACACGCGCGGCGGAATTCCTTTTATTTCCGCGCTGATGTTTGGTTTGTTTGGTTTGGCCGCTCCATTCATAAAACTACCTGCTGATCTAAGTGTCTGCCAATACTCACCTAGCTTGTATTCTGTGACCATGCGCACACACACACACACACACACACACACACACACACACGGGCACCCGCACAGACAAACACACACACACGGGCACCCGGACGGACAGACACACACACACACACACACACACACACACACGGGCACCCGCACAGACAAACACACACACACACACGGGCACCTGGACGGGCACCCGCACGACACACACACACCCACACACACACACACACACACACACACACACACACGGGCACCCGCACAGACAGACACACACACACACACACACACATACACACATTCTTGAATTCATAAAATGGAACGTAATCCGTTTTTTCCTGGTATTTCCACAAGGCCAAACTCCCAATATTACCAATCTGTACTGTTTTCATCTCTCCGGAGAACACGCCACAGAAACCAGACATCTCTTCTGGAGAATGGAATATGGGCCATGTGTGTGTGTGTGTGTGTGTGTGTGTGTGTGTGTGTGTGTGTGTTGTGGAAGAAGGCTCAAATACATTTGACCACAATTTTGTGTACTTAATAGACCCAATTAGGTTTTGCGTCAATAGAATTTTACTTAATTCCACTAACACTAGTCTGGATGGAACTATCTAGTGTTGTGAAATATAGATTATAGATCCAAACCACAAACAAAGTGAGCGCTGTACAAACACAGTTCCCTTCCTTGTATTGAAACTTGAGAGTTTTTTGAGTCTCATTTTTTATATATTTTTGTAGAAAGCCCCAGTAGAATGCCGTGGCCCCTGGCCCGATAGCGTAGCTACCGCCATCGCTGCCAAAGTTCATTCTGTAAAACTATGAAGTCATTTCTGTCTTCGCGACAATTAAGACGTTTCCAACTGCTGTCAGGAAACAAACGGCTAGCGAGGGAGAAAGCGGGCATCTCCAGGAAAACAAGGAGGCCCGCGCGCACGCACACTTCTAACGCATCCTAACACACTTCAAACTTAGAACACATTCTCTCGCAGCGTGTTTGTGTTAAGGAGGACGGGGGGAACAGAGGAGGGGATAGACAGAGGCCTTCTATTTTCTTCAAAGTTTGGGGTGAGTTCGGGTTGAAAAATGTGTTTCACTTTATCAAGTCAACAGGCAGGAAAGAGAGACAGTGACCCGGAGGGGGGGTGGGGGGGGGGGGCGGGGGGAGATTGATCTTTTCTAATCCCTTTTTGTTTTCCTTTTTGGAAAGTACCAAGGCTTGGCTCGCCCCGACGGATCTACCTTAAAAAAGAGAGAGAGAGAGAGAGAGAGAGAGAGAGAGAGAGAAAGAG
>NC_140262.1:4030119-4045119 GCF_949987555.1 Borostomias antarcticus
TGGAGCGTGACCTTTAACCTTAAAACCTTTGGAGCTTATAACCAAGGAGCCCTGTCTGTCACCGTGGAGCTGTAATGGACTCCTCAAGACCGTGGCTCGCGTTCCAGGCGGAAAACACACACACACACACACACACACACACACACACACACACACACACACTGCGGAAGGGTACCATCATCCTCAGCTAGCGATAATTAAGGCCGCTTCAGACTTAGACGCTAATATCAAAGGGTACTATACTGTAAAAGCTGCCTTAGCAGGGGCTTTATATCGCAGCGCGCGAGTCCAGACCCGCCGATCAACGCTAACACCGCCACGCCAACGACGCATATACGAAGCGGAATCCGAAATGAACGAGGGGAAGAAGAAGACAGCCTAAGGGTGAGCCGGGGCGCCAGAGAAGCCGGGAGGAAAAACCCCCATCTCCCGGAGCTCATCTGCACAGCGATCCTTTCATCAGCCGGCCTCCCTGCGCCCCCGTCACACGCCGACCCGTCTAATCCTCGATCTCGTTTTCTCCCTCCCACCAATCAGCACGCACTTCCTTCTTCTCTCGTTTTCTTCTTTTTCGACGCGCACCGAGGATCGTCTCCCCCCCCCCCCACCCCCCCCCCCCCCCCCCCTCCCCACCCCCCCGAATAAAGAACAGGGAGGCGTCAATCTGGTCGTACTCCGCTGAAGAGAAGAATGTTTAATTGATCCTCGGCTCCCCGCGCCGCGGCACACATTCACACATTCAGCAGCTCTTCCCTTTCATGCCGCTTCCAGTTTGCATTTGTATAGCGGAGCCATTACCGCCCAAGCCTGGCACAGGAAGGCATGGCGGTTCCTCGAGACCAATTAGAAGCTGAGAGGATTATTTGGGGGGAGTGTGGAGGGGGGGGTGGGGGGTTTTGAGGGATGGGGGGGAGGGGGGGAGCTGAAGAGAGGTGACACCAGAACGAAAATACCCCTCGGCTCGGCGCTCATCGTTCGGGTTTCGAGACGCGTTCTTCCGTAAACGTCCCCCCGCCCACTTGACATATGGAGGTGCAGACATCCGCACACACACACACACACACACAAACACACACACCTACACACACGCCCACACACCGACCGACAGATCAGGATATGTTCATTGTCTCGAATCGCTCATGCCAAGGACTGTATATCGAAATGCAACACGCACACGCGTGCACACGCCGGGAAAACCCCCAAGATAAACCCCAACCCCCAAGACGGGGTAAATCTGCTCGCTAGCAACGAGCCTTTCCTGTTATTGGTCTTTAAGCTCTGATAACTGAGTTTATTTTGTCCACCTGCCAACAATTACCTAAATCAAACATGCACTTTACCTCTCATCAACCCTTTGGCTCTCCAAGCCCTCCCTCTTCTCTCTGTCTCTCTGTCTCTCTCCCTTTCTCACCCCCCCCTTCCCCTCTATCTCTCTGTGTGAATTTACAGGGCCAGGCTTGTTTGACGGTGTGTATCTAGCTTTATGGGCTTGACCTTGGCTATAGGGGAAGTCTACACACATACGGCTCGGAGCAGTCGAGGCTTGCTAGCTACAACGCTACAACGCTACAACGATGATGGGACCGCTGATACAGGGGAGGGTGGGAGCAAAGACTCCCTGCAGAGAGAGAGAGAGAGAGAGAGAGAGAGAGAGAGAGAGGGAGAGAGAGAGAGAGAGAGAGAGGGAGAGAGAGAGAGAGAGAGAGAGAGGGAGAGAGGGAGAGAGAGAGAGAAAGAGAGAGAGAGAAACAGAGAGAGAGAGGGAGAGAGACAGAGAGAGAGAGACAGAGAGAGAGGGAGAGAGAGGTAGAGACAGAGGGAGACAGAGATAGGAGAGAGACAAAGAGTGAGAGGGAGAGAGAGGTCGAGAGCGAGAGAGAGAGGGAGACGGAGAGAGAGAGGGAGAGAGACAGAAAGAGAAAGAGGGAGAGAGAGAGAGAGAGAGACAAAGAGAGAGAGGGAGAGAGACAAAGAGAGAGAGAGGGAGAGAGAGAGACAGAGAGAGACAAAGAGAGAGAGTATGAGAGAGACAGAGAGAGAGAGACAAAGAGAGAGAGAGAGAGAGAGAGAGAGAGGGAGAGAGAGAGAGGGGGAGAGAGAGAGAAACAGAGAGAGAGAAACAAAGAGAGAGATAAGGGCACACTTCAACAGTTTTCCCAGTCTGTGTGTTTTATCAGGGATTGGAGCTGCAGCCCTGGCTGTGAGTGTGGGGGGTTTGATAGTGGACTTGGCCGTGTGCTGCACTTCAATCTGAGCTCTGATTCAATTCCAGCGTCCCCGTTGTGTCAATGCAGGCTTTTGTTCCCTTCTGGCGGTTCGCTGACAACTGCGAGTTTTGTTCCACAGGCGTCGACCTCTCAGGGACACTACTGTGACACTTGTACCCTGTTCACGGGATCGAGAAAGAGAAAGATGGAGGATTTGTTTCTGAGCTGCTAAATGATACTCCGTCTGTCTTCATTGCGCTGTTCTTTTTTTTTATTATCATTGTTATTATTATTGTTATGACTATCATCTTGTAAATGAGAATTCTGTTGTTGTTGCAAGGCTGTCGAGCCAGAAACCAAGCATATTATTCGCGCACGCTTGAATGGAGGATGTTATAATAAAGAAATCTTGAGATGTCTCTGGTGCTTCCAACGGTATTACAGTCTTTAATTCAGCGTTAGAGCGTTTCTGTTCTTACGTTTGTAGGGGGAGGGCTCACATCTGTCTGTCAGCTGTGTGTGTGTGTGTGTGTGTGTGTGTTGTGTGTGTGTGTGTGTGTGTGTGTGTGTGTGTGTGTGTTTGTAGGGCCACACCTGGACAGTGTCGGTAGAAATAGCTATAGGTTCAAACCCCAGCGCATTGTGAACTAACAACAACACACAGTATCCAGCAGGCTGAGCGATGACCGTCGTCGGCTGGACATATTATCCCGTCCTTTGTGTCTCTGAGAGGACTTTGAATTCCCTCTGGAATATTGAATAACTGGAATATTGAATAACTGCGAGGCCACGCTGTTCACAGGGAGCTTAGCTACGCTGGTACAGGATCTCCTGTCCCCTCGGTTACACCTCCCATCACATTTTGGGGTTTATAACCGTCGTTCTCTCGGCAAGGTTCATGTTTCTCTCAACACACTCGCAGCCAAGAGCTATAAATATACAGAGGCCTGGGTAATACATATTAAACACTTGTAAACAACGAAACGTTTAAACCTGTGCATCGGTGGACGTGTTTTATGAATTGATGTGAGCGCAGTGTCACGGGTTCACAGGTTTAAAGGGTCAGGTTGAGGGTCGTCGACTCTTTTTCAGGTCACGCCTAAATTATGTTTGTATTTGGCCGTTGAAAGATTGCATTTTTTTTGTTGAATTTCTTTTCCAGGAGAAACGGGACAAAGAAATCCTAAAGAAATAATGGGTTCTTTTTCTATTTCTTTTCTTATTTTTTATTTCTATTAAAAGGAATTAGCGGCCGGACGTGTAATCCCAACGTTTAGTTGCTATGACAACAATGATGGCGCTGTGCGCATCTCAGATTACCAGCAGCGGTCTCATGTCTGGGATTATTCTGCGCGGGATTAAGAAGGCATGAACGAGGGATTAGCGGGGCTGTAGTGAGGAGAGGGCGGTCGTGGGCTGGCGTTGGGGGGGGGGGGCTGGGGGGCTCGGAAACGCTCATCATCTCATCTCGGGGGCCCCTAAAACCTACTTGACCTTTCGGGGGAGAGGTGACAGCCTCTTAAAGCGCTCCCGGTAAACCCCTCCCACGGCGACCGCCCTGGCCAATGGCGGATGGTTTCCCATGGTTCGTTTGAGTCCATTGTTGACTCTGCCCCGCGTATTAACGAGGTCACAGCGCCACGGTTCCTGGAAGGCCTTTTGCAACCCGTGTGTCTGATGACGATAACGACACACACGTTAGACCACATGCCGCCCCCCAGGGGCTCGGAGGGGTTTGAGCAAACAACCAGCTACAGACCCCGGCACGCCATATGCTGGAACGCTCAGCAGGGGGCCTGGCCCCAGACCTGCCGCGTCATGTTCTGCACAGCGCACGCTGAATGTAGGTCAACGAGGTGCGACGTTGACTGATGGCGCTCGCGCCGTTTTGCACTTCTAGCGGAATCAGCACGTCGGCGTGTGTGTGTGCGTGCATGCGTGTGTGTGTGTGTTTCATGAGACTGACCGAAACCGCGTGGTCTCTTCCTCTCCAGACCCCGCCTCCGGCGACCGCCGCGCCCCGCAGCAGAGCGCCCGGGAGGTCAGCGCAGGGGGGTCGATCCGGACGGGACCCGGCCATGTCCTACTGACTGACCCCCCCCGACCTGCGAATGACCAGCGCGCATCCGAGGGTGGGGCCCGCCTCAGTCTCGCATGATTGGCCGCTGGATGGAATTAAGGTGAATGGAACACATGCCCAAGGAGCAGGACCCTAACCTATCAGAGGGGGAAGACAAGCGGTGAGCAGCGCGCACACACACACACACATGCATGCATGCACGCACGCACGCACACACACTCTCTCTCTCTGTTTCTCTCTCTCTCTTTCTGTCTGTCTCTCACTCACTCTCTCACTCTCATCTCCCTCTGTCTCTCTCTCTCTGTCTCTCTTTCTGTCTCCCTCTCTCTCTCTCTCTCTCTCTCTCTCTCTCTCTCTGTCTCTATCTCTGTCTCTCTCCCTCTCTCTCTCTCTTTCTGTCTCTCTCTCTCTGTCTGTCTCTCTCTCTCTCTCTCCCTCTCTGTCTCTCTCACTCTCTCGTCTCCCTCTCTCTGTCTCTCTCTCTCCCTCTCTGTCTCTCTCTCTCTCTCTCTCTCTCTGTCTCTCCCTCCCTCTCTCTCTCTCTCTCTCTCTCTCTCCTACAGTAGATACCCTAGCTGACCCTGCTAACTAAGTTGAGGAGTGCTGTATTACTATCACATGATGCTATGGTATAGGGAAGCCATGCAAGGACACTCTCCTCTCTCTTTTTTCTCTCTCTCTCTTTCTTTCTCTATCTCTCTCTTTCTCAGTCTCTCTCACTCCTTGATCATGTCTTTCTCACAGTTCTCCCCTACCTGCCAAACATATTTCTCTCTCTCTCTCTCTCTCTCTCTCTCTTTCTCCATTCTGTCAGATTTTCTAGAAAACCCCGTAAGCGAGTAGTGTGTGTGTGTGTGTGTGTGTGTATGTGTGTGTGTGTGTGCGCGCGCGCACGTGTGTACGTTTATCTTGCCAACTGTTCTTCCCCAGGAGCGGGCTCAGCTGGAGCTCAGCGCACACACACACACACACACGCACACACACACACACACACACAGATTGCTTCCCTTTTCCCATTAATTAAAACATAACATTAGTGAAATTGAATCTCCTGTGCAGCGAGTGCTAGAGGAGGCCTCCAATCAGAGCTCTCCTATCAGAGCTCTCCTCCGCCGTGAAACCGGAGGTTATAGGTTCTGCTGCAATATTGCTTGTGTGTGTGTGCGTTTGCGTGCATGTGTGTGCGTGCGTATGCGTGTGTGCGTGCGTGTACATGTACTGTAGGTGCGTGCGCGTGTGTGACACGTCGGTGGTGTGCGTGTGCATGTGTGTGTGACACGTCGGTCGGTGGTGTGCGTGTGTGTGCGCCCGTGTGTGCGTGAGTGTGACACGTCGGTCGGTGGCGTACGCGTGCGTGCGTGTGTGCGTGTGACACGTCGGTCAGGGCGGGAAGGGCCCGTGGCTCCCTGGAAGGTCCGATTCTCCGGCGCTGAACCCTGAGCCGTATTACTAGGGTGCAAATGAAAGAGCAGCCCCAGGAGCCGGCCCAGATTACCCTCCCACAATGCACCTGTCACTAACCCCTCCGGCAGCACGGGGACATGTGTGCGGGTCTCACAGTTCAGCTCATACTGCGCATGCGTGCGTGGGGTGGATGAGGGTGTGTGTACGCAAAGTTTGTAGTGTGTGTGTGTGTGTGTGTGTGCAGGGTGGAATCCAGCACTAACTAACGCAGAGTAGCTTCACGGCATACTTGCGTCTAAAGCATGCGTCGTCCGTGTATGCGTCCATTTTGGCTATTTCCTTCAATTCAGTTTGCTTGAATACTGTATGTTGATGGTCGACTTGTGTAAATTGTACAATATAAGTATTAAAAAAGAAACTAGTTTAGTTTTACGCATTGGGAATCTGAGTATTGTTCGAGAAGGTGGGAGAGTTCATTAGTGACGTAACATTATCACGTTATCAGAGTCAAGTGGCATCTCGATCACTTGGATGTGAGTGTGACGTCCTCGCAAAACTAGCAATGATTATCCGGCCGGCTAATCAAACCCAGCTAGGCTAGAATTGGAGAAGGAAGTCGCTAGCCAGTAGATGATGCTTTGGAAACTAGTCTACAGACATGCGTTTCAAATGAAACTGACACTTTCTATATTATTTTGGCATAACATTTTATGGACAATAGCCCAGATTCGTCAGTGTACCCAGCTGCGTTGCCAGAGGCGACCTGTCAGCCAAATGTGCCACAGTACGCTGGGATCCGGTATCCATCCTGGCTTTATGGAAAACATTGATTCATTCAGTTTATTTTGAGTAGAATATGTACACTGTGACTTGCTTTGCTAGCTACGCTTATTTCAAGACTTTATAAAGTAGCGTTTGTGTGCCGTATACCAGGTGTAGCGCACGCGCTCGCGCCTTCTCAACGCGCCTGAACACCGTGTCCGCCCCCGCCAGCCGGACACATACGGGACGCCTGTGTCTCCGGTGAGAGGCAGTGGACGTTGTAGGTGTGCGTTCAGAGGTTCGGTGTAATTGGGAGAACTTAAGTAGGGGCTAGTGAGGTGATTTGAGTGTGGATTACACCCTAGTGTGTGTGTGTGTGTGTGTGTGTGCGTGCGTGTGCTAGTGTGCATGTGTGTGTAGTGATTCAGGACTAAATGAAGCCTGCTGTGTAGGTCTGAGTCCAGGTATGACTGGACTATTGGTTAATCACATTGGTGATGATCGGTCAGTGCAGTTGAGTAAACCTTTCCGCTCTCCATGTTGGTTTCTCGCGTCCCTCTAGAGAGGCAGGGCGAGCATCCAGTCGGTATCGTATGGCCGACGCACGCCCTGGAGGTAGGAAAACAATAGCCTAGCCCTAGAGCATGATGGGGGTTTTGAGGTGCTCATAGCACTGCAGCAAACTATCTTTCATCCCCCCATGCAACTGGCCAAGAACTGTCTTCAGCCAAGCCAAGAAGTTATTTCCATGCAATTAGCTTACTTAATGCACTACAGTTCGCCAAGCGATCCCTTGGCAACTCTGTTGTTAGTGATGTAAGCCTGAATTCAATTAAAAGGTTTCCTTATCAATTCTGGTTTAATTGCTGATAAGATGGCGGATCTGGACAGCTTGATTCCAGCATTCAAACACACACACTCACACACACCTACACACAGGCACACACACACACACACCCCCGCCCACCTGGACAGAAGAGCAGTCAGTTAACCAAGTACAGACAGCCAGCTCTACTGGTCGTCACACACAAACACACACACACACACACACACACACACACACACACACAGGCCGGCGGTTTTATCTGTCTGGAGCTGTTGACTTCAGTTATTACTGTAATATCACGGCTACTTAGCCCCATCTGGAAGCACAGACACACACACACACACACACAATGCACACACACACACACACATCCATAACACTTCAGATAACTCAAAAACATTGGCATCTCAATACTCGCAGCAATGACCGATTCTGTTTACTTTCAAAGAACAGATATTCCGTTAAACAGAACAAGCTGTTTATTATTCACTACACTGTGCCTTTTTGACTAAGACATACATGCCATATAAAGGCTATCTAGCATTGTATGTCGGACCACCCCAGTCTCTGTGTCGCCCTTTAATCCAATCTTCATACCAAACAATGCAATTTCTGCTATCCAATTGAACTCTCCGGGGACGCAAACCAGATTTTGTCCCATATTGCTTTTCCTATAAACTCTATGACATTAGTATATCCGGGGGTCGACCCTCTTTAATGCTGGAGGCCTGGTCCTAGCTCACACGGCTCGCTTCTGCTTTTACGACTCCCCTCTATTCCCACGAAGGTTCATTGTCTTCTCTCAAATGAAATGCTACGTTTATTGCCCGGCCTTTCATTAGCATCGGTGGAACACGGGGAAGCACAATTACACGGCACCCTATAGCCCTGCTCCGGTAAAAGCACGTAGGCTGCGTATTCTCCGCATGCGGCGCACACGGTAATTGAGTACAAAGTGGGATACACCAAAAAATTGAGAGAACCTAGTCGATGCGCATCGTCAAATAAGTATAATTGTAAAGAGCGAAAGCCCAGGGAGAGGGCAAGCCACAGATAACAGGATCCTCTGACAAGAAGACAAATTCTCTCTTGCTTTCTCACAGTGTCAAGGAGTGGCCTCTTGTGGTTGATGTGTGTGGTTTGGCTGCCGCTACGGCGCTGAGGGGGTGATGGCTTCTCACAGCTCACGCTCGCACAGCCAGGAATGCGGAGTCGGCTGTGTGTGTGTGTGCGTGTGTGTGTGCGTGTGTGTGTGTGTGTGTGTGTGTGTGTGTGTGTGAGTGTGTGTGTGTGTGTGCGCGTCTGTGTGTGTGTGTGTGTGTGTGTGTGTGTGTGTGTGTGTGTGTGTGTGTGCATGCTCGTCTGCGCGCTATGCAAGCACATGCTCGTGCTCAACACACAGTCAATAGCAGCGATGAGCACTCCTTTCCCCGTTTCAACCTCTGTAAGCTGTGTTACATATACAGTGTACTCGCTGTCTGCCAGTGGGCCTACGCATTTAGACCTCCGTTAAAACGAAACGCTCAAATAAAAGCACAGTTGCACAGCCTGTAACTCGTTTTGGGTTCGTCTCTGACACATCAGGCTACCATTCGTGCTTGCTAATCGCTATGCTAACGCATTTTCACTTAAGAGATCCGAGCTATGTCTGCCGCTGAAATCGAATCGAAAACCCTGCCGGTTTGTACACCGTACTTTGAGAATGACCCTACAATTCATTCCAGGCCGTAGTGTCCTAGCGCTAAACATAGGCTACTCAACAACGAATTCACAATATGTTAATCTATTGGGACGATTGATTCATTACTAACTAACCACCGCTTCCAGGTCTATATCACACTATCGTTTTCAGTTGTGAAGCTCTGGCCTTAGTGAATGCTGTACCATGGGTATTAATAGCTTGATCCGGGCTCCCTGGACAAGCTATGGTTGCATGTGTTGACAACTGCATGTGAGCCGCCATGTTGACCCCCACCTGTCACTCAAAACCCTAAAAACCGCTGTCCAGCTCAGGTAGAAAAGCCGCCCGTCATCCAATCCCGGAAGAGGAGCCGGACTTCGCGTCAGATTGATAGCCACAGATGTCATGCACAGAGAGAGAGAGAGAGAGAGAGAGAGAGAGAAAAAAGAGGGAAAAAACAGTGAGGGATTCAGAGACGTAAAGACTGAGCGACTGTCCAGGGAGAGACACACACACAGCCGGAGAGAAAGAGAGAGAGAGAGAGAGAGAAAGGAGGGAGGGTGTGTGCACTCATGAGCCCGAGTCTTTTTCAGAGCTAAACATAGCAAGGTTGGCAGTGTGCTAGCGCACAAGAGTCGATGTGTCTCGTGTGTAGCAGCACAGTTTGAGGCCGGCCTCGCGCTCCTCTGCACCATGCACATTCTCCAGTCCCCCCGCCTCAGAAGGTCAGCGTGTAACTCTCTTTTTACAACAACTCTCACCTTCTGTTTGGCTACTTTACTGCACTCTGTGTGCGTGCTGTGTGTGTGTGTGTACGTGTGTGTATGTGCGTGTGTGTGTGTGTTTTGATGTTGATGGTGAGTGTCTGCTGTTTCTGATTTATATTTTGCTGAGGCAGCTCTGCATATTGTATTACTGGTACAGTTTATGTTTCGTGATGCTGAGGAGAAATACAGATGTTTTTCTTGGATTTGGATGAGCTTTTTTTCTGTTTTTTTTTTTATTTTTTAGACAGTGTTTACAATTGATCACCCACGGGTTATGAGGGCATTTATTAATCCATCGCGGACACTTTTACTGCTTTGAACCACTCTGCACCTTGTAAAATCAAAATGCATTAAAAATAAAATCTCAATAATGAATGATGTCGTTAACTTTCCCCCGTCTAGTGCACAAAATTGGCCAAACTCTACAGCCATGTGCTTCACTTAAGGTGCTGCTGGGTTGCCAGGTTGTTACATAAGCGCCTAATGAAACCGTGTGTTATTTTCATAAGCCGGGGATGGAGCAAAGCTTCCTGCTCGACCAGAGTCCTGCATATTCGCATTCACGACCCAAAATGTTTCCTCAGCCTGCGGCGGTGGCTTTACACCCTGACCACGTTCCGTGCAGCTTGTTTTCCGTCGCTCCTAAGAGCGCTTCCAGCCCCCCTAATGGCAGAGTCTTGTAGCTTCTCCATCTGAGTGTGAAATAATTTATGTTTGTCACAGAAGAGCAGCCAGAGTGGAGCGCTGGAAGACGCCCTCATCCTTCCTCTCCTGTGCTCTCCTCCTAACTCCCCTTGAGGAAGTAGAGAGCTTCGGCGTGTCTTTTCGTAGCGGCGCCCGCGCCAGGAGAGGACAGGATGGTTTAGGTTAGGCTAGCAGGCTCTGCTCTGGCGCGAGGATGTCATCTTGGTGAGGGTGCGTGAGTGTTGGTATTTTCATTAGTGCTATTTCAGAGATTCTGAGGTTCAAAATGAAAGCCTAGAAGGTCAATGCAGTCTCCGTGTGTGTGTGTGTATGTGTGTGTGCGTGTGTTGTCTGTGTGTGTGTGTGTGTTGTCTGTGTGTGTGTGTACGTGTGTGTGTGCGTGTGCGTGTGTGTGTGTGTGTTGTCTGTGTGTGTGTGTGTGTGTGTGTGTGTGTGTGTGTGTGTGTGTGTGTGTGTGTGTGTGTGTTGTTTATGTGTGTGTGGGTTGTTGGAGTGTTCGTCAGAGTTTGCTCCTCAAATCAGTGTACGATGGTCCTTACAGGGGCTATTAAAAGACAGGCATTCTGGAACGAAAGCAAGAAGACAAGAAAGAGTGTTTTTGCCTGTGTGTGTGTGTGTGTGCGTGTGCATGTGTGTGCTATTCTTCCTGTGTGTTGCTTGTGACATCATCAGGCTTCAGTGTGGGAGGGGGAACTGGCACTGAGCTGACATGTTGATGATGTCACCCTGGGCGATGGATGGTACACGTGATGGGATTCTGATAAAGACACCGTCTAGGAGGACAGATGTGTGACATTTAACCTCTGCAATCTTTCTCTGTTGTCACTACGTCACAAGATAGTCCTTTTTTTTTTCTCTCACACTCTGACAGAGGTTTATTTTATTTTTTTTATTTTTTTTATAAGGAACTGCCTTGTGAGGATGCATACCTCCTTGTTGACATCTGGAATTAGGCTAAATGTCAGCCATTTTGTATATTGCCACTACTGACTCTCAGCTGACCTTTTAACCTCTGCTTCAAACGTCTCTTTTTATACAATGAAAGCATTACCCCTTACATCGGCTTGCTGTCCAAAATCAGAAGTCCCGAACGCAAGAAGAGTCGATGGGAATACCGAGTAGGAAATTCTAAACCTTAATTAAAAACATTAAAAACTTCATTAAGGCGTTTGTTTTGCTCCTGATAAGACAGAAGTCAGCATCGTTTTAGAACAAGACTGTGATGTAACGTAACGCAGGAAGAGAACCTCGCTTGTGCCTGGCGTCTTAGGCCCGGCGACGCCCCGGATAGAGCGAGCGCTCGTGTCTTTAGGTTTCCAGGGGCAACGATAGATCTGTTTACCTACTTAGGGCCGAGGGTTCCGCCGGGGGACCCAGACGGCTCAGCGCCGTAGCTCACGGGCCGAAGCCGGACCCCTGGTGTACACAGCGCTGTCCCGGTGGAACCATGTACCTGTAGGAGCCGGTATTAAAAGCTCGAAGGAACGCGGGAGCGCGCGGGAGCGTGTGAGGAGGGTAGGACCCCTGGAGAGGCCGGCGTTGACGTCCAACACATCCCCTAGTTTTATTAGGACACCGTGTCCTGCCGCGCCTCCCCTGCTCCCCGAGGAGCAGGGGAACGAGGTGTACGTGTGTGTGTGTGTGTGAGAGAGAGAGAGAGAGAGAGAGAGAGATGGAGAAAGAGTGTGTCCTTGTGAGCGTTGAACAGCTGAATAAGCCTCTCTCTGTTGTGTTCTAGTTTTCTCCTCTCTGGTAAATTGAAGTGGCAGGGCGGCCATGTTCTTGGCACACTTAAAGCACTGCGGTGTCTCGCACGGAAAAGTGCCCCGCACACAAACAGCCAGACATTATTCCTCCTGCAGTCTAAATCACTAGCCGTGCGCTCGTACCTGTTTACCGTGGCACGCTAATCTCAAACTGTCTCTCTCTCTCTCTCTCTCTCTCTCTCTCTCTCTCTCTCCACAGGTGGCTCGATGGCCCGAAAAGGAAAAGGAAGAACAGTCAATGTTCAGTGAAGAGCATGTCTGGTGAGTACAGACGGAGGAAGACGAGGTGTTTCTCCAGGGTCGGTGTTAGGGCTCGGTCACAGCGGGACTGAAGAAAAGAGTGTGACCGTCTGGGAGACCTTACCCCCCCCCCGGTCTTTGTGATCAATTGGTACGGTCCAGCCAGGAAATATATTCCGTATTTCCAGAGAAGCACACTAGAAGGAGTTTGCTTAAACTTTTAAACTCGGAAATCTTGTGGGGGGGGGGGGGGAGTGGGGGGGGGGGGGGCAGGGGGCCACTACGCCGTCACGGAGAAGCTGTGACAGAGAAACCGAGTCAAATCTTGTTTGCTTTATACTTCCTGTTTGTCACCGGGAACAGAAAACAAACCGAGGCCGTCTGTCATCAAGAGAGCGAACTCTCCGCTCCCTTTAGCGGTGCGTTGTGATTCGCCGGCCGAAACACCAGGAGTCGAGTGAAGAGAGAGAGAGAGAGAGAGAGAGGGGGAGAGAGAGAAAGAGAGAGAGAGACAAAACTATTGGAGGAGTCCCGGGGCGCTCGGCCGTATAGCGTCTGCCCAAGCGGTCGTTGAACATCTGCGTTTGTCATCTCCCCCGTGCCAATCAGGAAGCGCGTACGGTCTGTCCCAGCATGCACCCTGCCAGCTCCAGGCCTTGGACATGTGACCCGCCACGGACCGCTTGAAAGGAAAGTATGACAATATGTCTGAAAGACTCGACGGCCGGGGTCAGACCGTTGCTATTAGCTGAAGTCTTTCACATACGCTGATGTCATCAGAAGCCTATGGGATCGGACCCTCGGCTTCGTTTTTCTTCAACTTGGTGTTTACATTATGTCTGTTTAAGGGGGGGTTTTCTGGTGGGAGAAACTGACATTCCACAGTGACCAGGTCAAAGAATCTATCTTTACAGTACGCTTCAGAAACTACAGTCTTCTACTGCCCTCCCCCAGGGGCTGATATTCTACCCCGGGGCAGGGTAACTGCTGGCGGAGTGCAGGGGCTGATATTCTACCCCAGGGCAGGGTAACTGCTGGAGTGCAGGGGGCTGATATTCTACCCCGGGGCAGGGTAACTGCTGGCTGAGTGCAGGGGCTGTTATTCTACCCCGGGGCAGGGTAACAGGGTAGCTGCTGGCTGAGTGCAGCTGTTTGTACGGCCGCTGGCTCGGCGGTAGGCCGGCCTGCGGCCATATTGGTTCTGGCGCCAAACCCCGGCTCCTCCCTCCGCACGTGCCCACGCACGCACACACACCGGCGGAGCAGAGCGCGGTGACCTTCCTACAAACGGCGACGTCTGTCCCTCTGATCTACCCGGTCCGCCTGCGGGCGAGCGCGTTTGTGTGGCGCCCCCCCCCCCCCCACTCCGCCTGGTCCCGGCGGCCGATTGGCTGCTTCTTCCGTCTCTGCGCTGGCTCACTTAATCTCAATGCGCTGCTGGGGCAGTATGGGAAATAAAAGACACATTGCCTGTTTCCTGATGTGGGCTGGGAAGAGGAAGACTTTGCCTGGAGGAGGGAGGAGATGGATGGAATGAGGGACACAGAGAGAGAGAGAGAGGGAGAGAGGGAGGGAGAGGGAGAGAGAGAGAGGGGGGGGGGGAGAGAAAGGGGGAGAGAGAGGGAGAGAGAGAGAGAGGTAGAGAGGGGGGGAGAGAGAGGGAGAGAGAGGGGGAGAGAGGGGGGAGAGAGGGAGGGAGAGAGAGGGAGAGGGTGGAAGAGAAAGAGAGAGGGGGGAGAGAGGGAGAAAGATAGAGGGAGGGAGAGGAAGAGAGAGGGAGGGAGAGAGAGGAAGAGGGTGGGAGAGAGAGGGAGAGAGAGAGGGGGAGAGAGAGAGAGAGGGAGAGAGAGGGAGGGAGAGAGAGGAAGAGAGAGGGGGAGGGAGAGAAGGAGAGAGAGGGGGAGAGAGAGACAGAGTTAGTGTGCTTTAAGAGTAAGGTAGGCCTGATGTCTTCGGAGTCGTCCTCGTACTGACGGGTGCTTGATGATAGTTCTCCAGCTTCTCTAAAGCTCTGGGCTGCTCTAAGACTTCCTCTACTTCCTGTGGGACGGTCCAGAGGAATGCCTTCATACTCTCTCCCATTCTCACGCTCAGAAACACACACACACACACACACACATAACTGGGTTGGGATTGGTTTTCTCACTCCTTAGTTGAAAATACCGACCACCCGCGTCATCGAATCGCTAGCTTTTCAGTGGCGTAGACGTCTAAAGCGACTGTTAGGTGACGCGGTCACGACGCGTGTTGATAAGCCCAGAGACGGTGTGTGTAATGAGGCGGCTTGAGTTAAGTAGTCATCAAGTAGTGAAGCTCGCTCCCCCTAGGATAAATACCGTCTGTCTGCTTCATCCGATAGCTAGCTTTTCAGTGGCGTAGCGGGATAGAGCGGTGTCTCGCAAACGGACAGGCTCAGAAAAACATGGCTTCAAATCCCACCCTGGGCGAACCCTCAACACGGGTCAAATCCTCAACACGGGTCAACCCCTCAACGTGGGTCAAACCCTCAACACGGGTCAAACGAACCACTGACAGAGAAAAACACAATGCAGAGCGAAATGA
>NC_140262.1:4052619-4087837 GCF_949987555.1 Borostomias antarcticus
AATTTCGTACCGAACAATATTGCTGAAATCATCCAACCGCTTGAATGCGGTTCGATAGTGGGTTTTTAAAACAGCATGTTTTTCTAATTTAGCATTGCTCTGTGCAACCTATTGACTTGTTTGCCTACAAAATGTGTCCCTGATGAGAATCCCCCCCCCCCCCCAGATGTCCCTCCCTGCTTTCCATCCGTCTTCAAGCCCTCCGCGGCCGCAAACACACTGCAGAGCTCCAGAGCACTTTGTCTTGTGGTTCGTCCGGCGCTTAACGCGGTCGGCGTTCGGACGTCTGAAGTCGAGCCGGTTCCCTCTGTCAGGATCGACATGGTTCTCGACGTGGAAAACACAAAAAAACGCAGCTCAACCTCAAACGCTGAGGGCATGGCTTTATTTAGAATGAGAAAAATGTATGCAACCAAAGCCATTATTAAAATTATTCCAATTTTCAGTAATTGTCAAGGCTCTCCGGTGCGTGACTGAGTCACGGAATCTATCTCCGTGTCTCTGGAATATGAATGCGAGTTCTTGCATCCTAGTATTACTCCAAACTCCCATTATAATTCCCATACCCTTCCATTTCTGTCCCGTTATACTATATCTGTGTCTAAGCTCCAAAGACGTTGGCCTTACCGAGACAGCAACAGATACTGTACAATCATTCTGAGAAGAATCATATCCAAGAATCAAATCCAAGAATTCGCTTCGCTAGGTATTTTCTTGTAAGAGTTCCCTGATTCACATAATCCACATGTACCAGAGCGTACCACAGACCCGCTATCCGCCATTTTCTTGGTCCAGTTCTCGTGTGTGTTCCGTAAAACATTGTATTTGTCATTCGACAGCATCTTTATACTGTAGATGGGTGCGTTTTAGGGGAAAGCCGATTAATGTACCGTACCTTCGTGATATGAGAAGAAGTCGTCTCGTCTTGGTTTGGTGACCCAAACGTTGACCTTTGACCTTGTGCTATGTCCCCCCCTCCCCGCAGCCCGAGGACATAGGACAGTCTCCGGTGGCGCCCACCTCGGACGGAGACAAGGTGGACCTGGAGGCCTTCAGCGAGTTCACCAAGATCATCACCCCTGCCATAACCCGCGTGGTCGACTTTGCCAAAAAACTGCCCATGTTCTCAGAGGTGAGCCCCCCCCCCCTCCGCCCGCCCCTCCACCCCCACCACCCCCCCCCTACCCCCACCCCCACCCCCACCACATAGTATGTGTATGGTGGAGAAATTACATCCTGTATTCTGTGGTTTATCTGATGGTGAATAGACGCGTACAGTGTCCTCACACAGAAACATTCCATAGTTTATTTTTCTTTACCTCTCTCCCTCCCTCTCTCTCTCTCTCTCCCTCTCTCTCTGTCTCCCTCTCTCCCTCCCTCTCTCTCTCTCCCTCTCTCTCTGTCTCCCTCTCTCCCTCCCTCTCACTCTCTCTCTCTACCCCTCTCTATCTCCCTCCCTCTGTCTCTCCCTCTCCCTCCCTCCCTCCCTCTCTCTCTCTCTCCCTCTCCTTCCCCCTCCCTCTTTCTCTCTCTGTCTCTCTCCCTCCCTATCTCCCTCCCTCTCTCTCTCTCTCTCCCTCCCTCCCTCTCTCTCCCTCTCCCTCTCCCTCTCCCTCTCCCTCTCCCTCTCCCTCTCCCTCTCCCTCTCCCTCTCCCTCTCCCTCTCTCTCTCTCCCTCCCTCTCTCCCTCCCTCTCCCTCTCCCTCCCTCCCTCCCCCTCCCTCTCTCTCTCTCCCTCCCTCTCTCTCTCTCTGTCTCTCTCTCTCTCTCTCTCTCTCTCTCTCTCTCTCCATCCCTGTGTTCAGCTGCCTTGTGAGGACCAGATCATCCTCCTGAAAGGCTGCTGCATGGAGATCATGTCGCTGCGCGCCGCCGTGCGCTACGACCCCGAGAGCGAGACGCTGACGCTGAGCGGCGAGATGGCGGTGAAGCGCGAGCAGCTGAAGAACGGCGGCCTGGGCGTGGTGTCGGACGCCATCTTCGACCTGGGAAAGAGCCTGGCGCAGTTCAACCTGGACGACTCGGAGGTGGCGCTGCTGCAGGCCGTTCTGCTAATGAGCTCAGGTGGGGGCGCGTTATAATAAGTGCTCAACTTCAGGTTATAACTGCTCTATGACAGGTTATAATGACTGCTCAACGTCAGGTTAGAACTGCTCTATGACAGGTTATAATAACTGCTCAACGTCAGGTTAGAACTGCTCTATGACAGGTTATAATAACTGCTCAACGTCAGGTTATAACTGCTCAACGTCAGGTTATAATAACGGCTCAACGTCAGGTTATAACTGCTCTATGACAGGTTATAATAACTGCTCAACGTCAGGTTAGAACTGCTCTGACAGGTTATAAAAACTGCTCAACGTCAGGTTATAACTGCTCTATGACAGGTTATAATAACTGCTCAACGTCAGGTTATAACTGCTCAACGTCAGGTTATAACTGCTCTATGACAGGTTATAATAACTGCTCAACGTCAGGTTATAACTGCTCTATGACAGGTTATAATAACTGCTCAACGTCAGGTTATAACTGCTCTGACAGGTTATAATAACTGCTCAACGTCAGGTTATAAGTTCTCTATGACAGGTTATAATAACTGCTCAATGTCAGGTTATAACTGATCAGTGTCAGGTTATAACTGCTCTATGACAGGTTATAATAACTGCTCAACGTCAGGTTATAACTGCTCTATGACAGGTTATAATAACTGCTCAATGTCAGGTTATAACTGATAGGTACCAGGTTATAACTGCTCTATGACAGGTTGTAACTCCTCTATTCCAGGTTATAACTACTCTATGGGGCTTTCATAATTTAAAAAAAGAAAAAAGAAAATGACCTTGCCCTACTTTATTATTTTTGTATTATTCTAAATTAAATAATAATTAAAAGAAAAAAATATTAAAAGAAAAAATAATTAAAATTAAAAATAAAAATAAAATCCTCCCCCACTCTCTCTCCCACAACGCCTCCCTGCCCGTGTTCCCAGACCGCTCGGGGCTGACGTGCGTGGAGAAGATCGAGAAGTGCCAGGAGACCTACCTGCTGGCGTTCGAACACTACATCAACTACCGCAAGCACAACATTCCCCACTTCTGGCCCAAGCTGCTGATGAAGGTGACGGACCTGCGGATGATCGGGGCGTGCCACGCCAGCCGCTTCCTCCACATGAAGGTGGAGTGTCCCAACGAGCTCTTCCCCCCGCTCTTCCTGGAGGTGTTCGAGGACCAGGAAGTGTGAAGGCCCCCCCCCCCCCCGTCCCCCCCGGGCGGAGCAAAGCGGGGGGGGGGGGGGGACAAATCTCTTTTTTTTTACGGGAGGGGACGGAGGGTCACCTTAGCGGGGCTTTTGTGTTTCTCCGACCGATTTTTACCTGACGTAAAACAACAAGGCAACAACACACCACCAGCAGGAGTCACGCCAACCGGGATTTTGTTTTCGAAAACCCCCCCACCCCCTCCTCCTCCTCCTCCTCCTCCTCCTCACAATCGCTTTTCAAGTCCATCTGGGGGCCCTTCTGTCTGAGCACGATGTCTTATCCAGTGAGAGTTACAGCCATTTGCCAAGGCATACACACACACACACACATTCATATACACACAAACTCCCTCGGTGTAACACACACACACACATAAACGCCTCAGCAACTCAGACTGGCACACTTCCCAGAGCTCGATGGGAGGTCCTCTCTCTGGCGGCTCGGGGGGTGCGTCGCCACTAGATGGTGGTCTTCACATCGTCGCGTCTGTTTTTGAAATGGCCGCCACCAGATTCTCCACTGGTCAGCCCATTTCAGTGATAATCTCCGAAGTAGTGTCACACAGTAATCCAGGGGGACGACACCGTCACACCGAGGACACGCACTCGCTCGTTTGACGAGCGGAGTGGAGCAAAAGCTACCAGACCCTAGTGTCGCCTCCTCACTCGAACCTGAGCCGTTTTCCTCTCACGTTGTTGGTATGCTCATCCGGTGCTATATTTAAAAAAAGAAAACGAAAAAAAACGGCTACTCTGATGTATGAAAATAATGTGTCTACAATGTTAAACTGCATCTCTGTATCTACCTTTAGTTTGGTCATTGGACCGGCTCCTGTGACACACACACACACACACACACACACACACACACACACTGGGCAGACCTGCCTTGTCATTGCCCGGGCTGCTGGTGCCAGCGCTAGACCCTCTCATGAATGACAATTGAGTCCTTCTCTCTTGGAGGAAAGTCATTGCAGTGAAAGAACGGCGTAGATGAGGAGGGAGTGGCCGCTAACCGCTAACGGGATTTCACTCAGCGTTGGGATGGAGAGAGAGAGAGAGAGAGAGGAGGGAGGGAGGGAGGGAGGGAGGGAGGGAGGGAGGGAGGGAGGGAGGGAGGGAGGAGATATGGAAAAGGTAACGCAATAGCGGGCAGACCGGGGAGACAGGAGACAGAATCAGAGCAGACTCCCTCATCGTCGTCGTCTTTACGCAGGGTCGGAGGGGCAGTGAGCAGGACCAAGGCAGGGAAGCTCACGTTACCCTGACACGTGTACACACACACCACACACCACACACACACACACACACACACACACACAACACACAGCCTCACCTCAGAAAACTCAAATGCCTCATTTTACTGTATGCACTGCGGTGCAGTAGCCCGAACCTACCGGAGTTCTCTCCTGTTGGACTCAGCTCAGTGTCGCCCTCCAGGCTTCTGTACACAGCAGCCATTACTGTGGGCGTCACTGAGAGCGGGCGTGGCCGATACGGCAGCCATTTTACCTCAAAGCGGGCACACCCAAGGCTGGGGCAGCGCCACTGTCCCTGTGCCGACAGGCTCTACCTCACCTCTCTGGACACAGGGCAGCCGTCCACAGCCTCCTCTACTCACACACACACACACACACTGACACACACACACACACACACACACACGGACTGTCACTCATAACGGCATGTGCAGACGAACATACACAAAGGTGCATAACGATGCATGGATGCACACGTGTAGACATTTCTCGAGAACGACAGATCACACACACACACACACACACACACACACACACACACACACCCGGACAAACACGAACACCCTCAGTGCTATCATTCTGTCAAAATGAAATACCACTGAAGACAGAAGGGCCTGCCATCCCCTATGGTGACCTCGTGACCTTGTGGGTTTCACTGACCCTTCTCCTCTTTTTATTTTTTTTTGGGGGGGGCGGGGGCGTGGGGAGTCCGGGGGAGTAGGGATGGTACCCATCACTCTCGGGTTTGTCATCTTTTTTTTTTGTTATGTGGGACCAAGTGACACTTTTGGAATTTGGAATCCCGACTTTTTTTTCTCTCTCTCTCTCTCCGTCAAAACGGAAGCAAAATCACACTCTCGCAAAGGACGCACGGAGCAGCCGGGGGCGTCGCCGGACGCCCGTGGCCCCGACATAAGGACGAGCAAAAAAGGGGGTGGGCCAAAAAAAGGGGGTGGGCCCTCCCGGCCCTCCCGAAATGGACACGGGGCCGGCCCAAACCGCCCCGGGTTTGGCACTGCTCTCGACAGAGAAAGATGTTTAAAGAGACAAGAACTATTTTTATCTAATGCCAAGCAGTAGTTTGTGAAACTGGGCGCTGGGATTGGCTTTCGGCACTCTCTAAAAATGTGTGTGTGCGTGCGTGGAGGAAATAACGCACAGGGACTGAGGCGGATCATGGCTACCCGAAGCAGACGGCCAAGCCTCGCTGCGTCGACCACGACCGCCGGCGGTAGGGGGGGGGGGGGGGCGGGGGAACTGGAACGTGACCGCGGTCAGACCTCGGAGCGCTCCGGCGGACGGCGTCTCTCGTCCTCGTCCTTCCCTCGTCTCGGAAGAACTCCCTCGAACCTCAGCCCCCCCGACATCCACACCCCCCTGATCCCAAACGCCGCCATTATACCACCGTGACCCGCCTCCAGCCAGGCTGGTAGGAGTTTTTGCACTACTGTAGTGGTCCCAGAACCCCCCCCCCCCCCCCCCCACTTCCTCAAACACATCACCGACCCCCCCTGGCCCACGACCACCTTGTATGTACGTAGCTAAGGCATGCACCCTCTTAAGGACAACCTATTTACCTGCTCTGTCAAACGGAGCCTTCTGGGTTAGGGGGGGTCCAAGCCCTATCACATCATCAGTATTAAACCAACAACCCTCCTCATCCTCCTCTTCCTCCTTCTAGACCACCAGAGGGGGATAGAGGTGTCCCTGGATGTGAATGGGGGAAGGGGGCCAGGATAGGGGGTTTTCGGGGGTCAGCATGCTTAGTTTGTCGCCCCCCACACACACACACCCTCCAAGCAGCCTGGAACCCCCGTGCCGTTTCACACGGCCCCAGTTCGACCCAGAGCTCTTCTTCTTCACGCCCACCTTACCCCGTCCTGACCCGGGGGCCCACCCTAACCGGGTGGGGGCGCCGAGGTGGCCCGGGAACCACATCCGGGCCTCTCCCTTGTGAGACAAGGCCGGCCTCGCCCGCCTGCGCCGAGCGCGGCGCCAGCGAATGAATGTGAACGGCAAAAGCAGCAGCAGCAGTGAGAGAATGAACCAGAGTGGTGAACGTCTGAGAGCAAGAATAAAAACAAACAGAACAGGACCCAAGGTTGGCCAGGGGGGCATCACAGCCCCGCCCTCCAGCACCGGCGGGGGTCCACAGGGGGTGGGGGGGGCGTGTCGTAGATTCCCCCAGGCACTTTTACGAACTCGGAGGAGAGGGGTAGACAGCGATGTTATCCGATGCCGATCTACCGCCAATCCCGCTAACGCGACATGTGAGGCGTCCCCCTCCCCCCACCCACGTTCCAACTTTCACCAGAGGCGATCAGCAGGAGGAGAAAGAACCGGCATTCCGTTGATGCGGGTATGGATTTTTCAAAACCGTCTTTGAAAAAAGAACCAATGTAAATGAAATGAAACAAAAAAAACAAAAACAAAAAAATGTTCTGGCAATAGTGATGTCTTTAGTTGTCATGGGCTGACTGGGTATGTGTGTCACAATAGAGTTAAAATGCTGCTTTACCTGAGTCTGATTTTAACTGAAAAAAAAATGATGTATGATGATGATATGATTATGAACCCAGAAAACGAGATGATAAAAAAGATGACTTTTAAAAAAAGACTCCTGAACAAAAGTTTAAACATTTGGAGATTGAGCTGTTTTTATTTTTATTTTTCATTTTATCTCTATTGTTGTTGTTTTTTTTTGGGTCTGTTTGTTTATGACGCCTAAACTGCTCCGTGTAAAACTGAGAGAAAAGAACAGTGCAGAGTAACATAGACAGAATTTACACTTATTTTTCACATCACCTGTAGTTTGTGTTGATAAGCCAACTGCTCTGTTGTATCATGTCCAATTGTCCGTCCCATTTATCAAGAGGAATTTACAACAAACAAAAACAGGAATATTTTCTTTTTGATATATTTTCTTTCCTTTTTTTTATGAAAGAAGACTTTGGAAAAAACACAAACAGGAAAAATAATGCAACCGAAACTAAAAATACAAAAAAAAAACTGAAACACAATCTTCTCATACCTCACACAACACTAAACTCAAATGAACTTGGGAGGAGTCATGATTCACAGGCACATGCGGAGGTGCTTAAATGCATATAAAGAAAACTGCATCTTGAGGTGTATGTGCTTGTGGCGAGTACGCATCTAGCTATACTAATTACAAAAAGATGTCTCCCTCAAACAGTGGTGCTCCCTATCCTTTTCAGTCGAGTTTAGGTTGACCGTGGACGCGGAGTCACATCGGAACAGGCTCCAATCATCGCCTCAGCGGAGGTCCAGTTCTCCGCTAGGAAGCGTGTCCACGGTGATAGACGGTGAAGTTCAAATGTGAACAGCCCAGAGTTTGAGGGATGTGTTTTTTGTAATGGCGAAGTGCTTTTTGGTATTGAATGTAGCTGACAGGATGGGGCTGGATCTGAGCCCAGCGCCCACGACCTCACCCCCTCTCACCAGCGGATTGGACAGTCGTGTCACAAAGACGTTACACAACAAACAAACTGAAAATGAAAATTGCCCATCTGCAAGGTGCAATAATATGTTCTGTATTTTTTTGTTTCTTTTTTTTGTACTTTTTCTGTTTGTTTTTTTTATTTTTTTATTTTTTTTATTTTTCGCCATAACCAAGGATGTAAATACAAAAAAAAATGAAAAACCAGTATATGTAAAACCATATGCAACACTCACAAACTGGACGTGAGAGGGCTAACACGCCAGCTCCATCCCACCATCTTGTAAAGTAAGAAAAGTAATGCAAAGTATGTAAAATGCTTCTTACATCTGTATGTGTGCTTGTGTGTCCACTCTCACACGCGCATGTTGATCCGTATTCAAAAAGTGCCCCGTGACATTTACCATGCGACCCCGTGCCTCCTGTTCATCTCAAAGAGATACCTAGTTTGACCGGTCCCCAAAACATGGCCACCACGCAAGACGCACCCCGTAGGACGGCAGTGTGTCCACCCAGATTTATGCTTCTCCAGAGGAAGGTGTGTGACTGTGTTTGGCAGCCGAAGGAGGCGGAGCTTGGGAGGGCAAAGGGGGGGATATTTCGAGCATCTTTGCAACAGTAGGGAGGTTGTGACCAGTCAGGGCTGAGTTTCCCAGAGGCATCGCTACGTTCATCATAAGCTATGGCGTTCATCATAGTGCTACGATGCCTCTGGGAAACTCAGCCCAGGCTAGTTGGGAGATCTTCCAGATGGCGCCAGGTCCCATCAAACCTGGGCCTGCCTAGTTGCCGCCGGTCACCTCCTGACTCTAGAGAGCAAAATTGGAATCACCCAACGATGTCAAAGCGTTCAGCGTTCCTAACATGGTTCAGTCCCTCATGTGAAGTAGGCTGTCTGTGATGTTTTTTTTGTGTTTTTTTGTTTTGTTTTTCGTTTTGTTTTTATTTGGTCCCCTATGCCAAATGTAGAGTTTGTGAAGAGGCAAGTAGCAAGATGTCTATGCAATTCCCCTAGCCCCCCACCCACCCCCCCCCAAAAAAAAACAACAACAACAAAACGAAAACATTAGCTCACCATAACAGTGAGCCCTTCCTGGCTTGTGTTAAAATCAGCCTCAATCTGACCTGGCCTCTCCGCCAACACACATCAACGTGGATCTCCATGGTCCCTATTCGACCCGGGAGCAAAGACCCTTGCTACTGTGTGCGGGCTGGGCTGTCGGCAGAGACGGGCGGCGCCGGCGGCCCCCTTAACCGGCTCGCCAGCTGGTACGGGGGGTCCAGTAGAAGCCCCCCTCCCATTGAGACAAAGTCCCAGAGAAGTTGGAGGGACAAGGGTGGACTTCATAGAGGGCGAGATAGGAGATGTGCTGTTGTTGCCTGCTCCGAAAGCATCGTGTGTGTGTGTGTGTGTGGGGTGTGTGTGTGTGTGTGTGTGTGTTTGTTATGTCTCTCTACTTGATCCCACGCTCTCACGGTTTGACGGTTGGTGGGTGCCGCCTTTACAAGAATCAAGCCGCCTCGAACGAAAGGTTCTGACCAGATGCTAGATTGTATTGTTCTTTGAGAAAGACGATGCAACTATAAATACAAATATTTAATCTAGTGGCCGTATGAATGTAAAGCCCAGACGGAAACGCCCACTCCCTAGGCGGTGGAGAGCGTTCACGGGTGGCGTGTTGGTGATGTGTGCAATGGTAGGAGGAGCTTATCGCCTCTCTACAGAGGTCAGATTGTAGCGGACGGCTGCAGAGTTGACCGGGGCGGTCGGCAGCTCGTGGTCACAAGCCGCTGCGCTAATAAACAATCAATAAGCAGACCTAGTCACCCTGCCGAAAAGGCCTCAGCCCCCCGGAAGAGCTCGGCCAAGAGCCTCTCTGAAAAATGATCTTGTTTAGGCATGAAAAAAAGCTTTCACATTCTAATTGCCCCCAATAACGACCAAACAGCTTTTTGCAACATTGAACTGTTACTTTGAATTAGTTGAACCGTAATATTGGCGTCACTGTTGCCTAGCGGCGGTGGCAGTTTGAAGAATTGTGTTTTTCGTTTTTCAGATTAGTTTTTAATGGAAGTGCAATAGATGTGAATGAGCCGCGATGTCATCCGTCTGAATCTTAACGTGCACCCACCCACCCGTGAGAGCGTTGGCTGGCACACAGTGACCCACTCCACACACACACACACACACACACACACACACACCTGTTTTTGTGATTGGGTAAGAAAGCTATTGAAGGATTCTCTCAGGTAAAAAGAACATTTTCTAATAAATGATGATAAACCTTAGATAAACCTCCATTCTTAGCTCATCTTTTTGTCCTCTGGATGAAATGTGCTACTAGGTACATTTTGTGTTTCTGTGTGTCTTTTTCCGTTGCTTTCATCCATCTCTGTCCTCTCTCTTGATGAGACTTGTCCCCATGTTTGACACCCAGGAACACAATGTCTGTATTCATTAGAAAACAACACAGTGTTCTCATTGCATTATCAGGCCTAATTGAGAGAACATTTCTGTGTGTGTGTGTGTGTGCGTACGTGCGTATGTGTCTGTGTGTGTGCGCGTGTGTGTGCGCATGTGTCTGTGTGTGTGCGTGTGTGTGTGTTTCACCATAACACACTGCAAAAACACACAAAAACAGAAATCGTTTCTGTAGGCTGGGATTCTGTCCCTGCTGGAGAGAGCTCTCATTTTACCCTCGGGTCCAACGTAAACCTCCTTTTCCTTCCAACTTCCTTTTCACATTCACACACATAAATGTACAGTAGAAGAAAATGAAAATAAGAGTCTACAAAAAAAAAAATCAACCATGGCAGACAGTGCATACAGTATGTATTTGATATTCTGGTCGATGCGCTTTCCTCTCGACAGCTGAAGAGTCAGCGTCTCCTCCATCCCGGTTGGCTAATGGTACTCTTGCATGGCAGCCATCCAGCATGGCCCCGCCCCTCTGGGCCCCCCCGACGAGAAAACATTTGCTCCCGTGCCCTGCAACCCGTTCTATTCTGGTGTGCTTACTGTCAAAAGCTTTGTAATGTATTGGACGCTCGGTATGGCTGAACTCGGGCTACGGTGTGCCTGGATCTGCGCGCTATCATTGTGTTTACGTGTGTAATGTGTGTTTGTGTGTGTCGTGAATGATTGCCATGCTGATATCGGACTGACCTGCTATGCCCCCCCCCCACACCCTCCCTCCCCCCACCCCCGCCCGCCCCAAACCCCTTCAAGCACCTTTTGAGGCCCTCCTGTAGGCAGGGCTCTGTCAGATGGAGGCCGTGTCATAGACTTTTTCCCCTTGAAGAATGTAGCCAGTAGTGTGTTCGGTAGGCAGGGGTGGAGAGGGGTTAGGAGAGGGGGCGCTGGGAACCATTCGGGGGGCTGTAACTCACCGGGTCCAGTAATGCAAGCGGGAGTAATGCTTTATAGGAGGCTGGAGTGACTTTCAGCCTGCAAATGGAAACCAGACTGTTGATAGCGTTAGGTAACTGGTTTTCCTAGTTTTTGGCACACGAGGCTTTGCAGGTTTTTAAAATTGCGGCCTTATTGATTGCATTCTGGATCGCTCCTCTGTGGCATTGCAGTATTTTATAAAACGAGATGCATGACAGACGATTTGCGCGGACGTTCGTGCGCTCGCTTCTAATGCAAGCGGTGGGAATCTTCTGGAAAAATAGGAAGGCATTTGCTGGATGATTCCAGTGTTAGGTTTCCTGATAATTCAATTATGACTTCAAAATGACAAATTCCAAACCTTTAACTCCCATAGGGGCTACGCTGATACAATAGGGTGTTTGTGTGTATTAAAATATCTATAAAGTGTATCTGACTTTTCGTGATGTGAATTTCAGTAGTAATTTGACTGTTAAAGTGGCCTTTCGCCAAGCGCCCCTCTGGATGTACCCAGCATGCAGCTGAACGGGTGAAAGAGAGGAATACGTTATACGTCGGTGGTAGACAGCGTGAGCGCTCGCTGACTGACCTCTGACCTGCACTGTGGCCTGTGTGCTAGCTCTGGGGAGCTGTGAGCTCAGAGAGAATGAGTGTGAGGGAATGAGGTAACTAACCAGTAAGATTGTACTATCCTCTATCACTTAATGCACCTACTAGACCAAATTTGCCAATGACTTATTAGCACTTGTGGGTAGAACCTTCTAGAGCTTTTGGGTATCGGATAGAAACATAGTTATAGCTAGTTGATTTGTTGTTTTTTTGCTGCTTGGACTACCTACATGTGTACTGTGTCTATTGAGATTTCTAATCGTGGAGATATTTTTGTAAAATGGCGAGGAAACGAAATGCCTAGACAGCAAGGAATGTAACCAATGAGAACATCTAATACATAGAGACGTAAGGTTTAGAGTGCGGGGAAATACTGTATTTTTGATGAGATGAGGAATTTAGACGAGGAATTCTGTAGGCAAAATAGTATTATAAACTTGTGAAATCTATATGTATAAATGCATATGCAATGTTTATCAGGTTGAAAACGGGTGTGTGAATCAGTCGGAGCTGCTCAGGTTTGAAAGTCTGGCCTCAAAAGGTGCTTCCCTCGACTCCAACCCTCCACCAACGCTGTCTGTCAAAGTCCTGTCCTTTCCCCCTGGCTTTTCTCTGGACACACGCACACACCACCTGGCCGTCCCCTTCGGCGCCCACTCACAGACTCCCCCCACTCAAATCTAGCGATGGTTTCAAATCACTTAAACCAGTTTCCGCCCCAGAATCAGGTCCATATGGTTCCGTAACAACACCACGGCCGTCTCACCCCAGCTCATCAAAGGGCCCATGTCCCTCGATGTGTATCTTACAGAGTCCTGGGCTGGAGGACTATTATACTCTGGGGGTAATGTCTTGTATAGTGTGTGTGTGCATGTACGCAGGCGCGTGACCTTTGTGTAACAGTCTGTGACATGAACCTCTGCAATCCATTCTTCTATATTCAGAGACAGGCCTCATGTGACAACTGTACTCATAAGGTCTTCAGGTGCGTCTCAGTGATCTTTCGGACCCGTGGGTGGGCGTGTCTCTGACCCGTTTAGACCAATGCGACCTGACTGGTGGGAACCTCTATCTGAGGGGTTGGAGATTCTTCTTTCTCTGGTTCAGTTTTATGTCAAAGTCTTGATGTTGATTTTTTTGTGGATATTTTTACTGTCCTGTGTCCTGTTCTTTCTCTCAAGGACTTTGTTCTACTCAGTGTGGTAAAAAAAAAAAAAAAAGAACAAAAAAAAAACGCAGAACAGACTTCAAAAACCTTCAAACCAGCAGTACATGGAAATCTGTCAGTTAAAACACCACTATGAAACCATGCAAACAAACAAAAAAAACTGTTAATATTACTACTACAACTAATACTACTACTCAGCAGGCTTTTGGAATACTTACTTTTGTATCACTCTTCGATCTGAGTTCCTTGCTTCACTGTGATTGCCGAGGCTGCTGGGAATTATGAGGGCGGGTGCTTCACAGACACTCAGGGGTCACGACCTCTCGCAGGGTCGAGTCAGGGGAGGGGGGTCAACTAGCAGGTACACAGGACAGGAACGAAAGAGTGTCTATAACTCCCCCGTTACCTGTCGCACACGGAGGAGCAAGTCCCCCCCTGTGACACCTTAGCATGCGACGGGACCCGCAGTACGAGATGTGGAGGGAGCCTCTAGAACGCGAGATCATACTGTTTAGAGAGGAACGTTTCCGGGGAGGATGAACACCCAAAGGCAAAGGGCAGAGTTAAGCTGGGTTCGCGTACGACAGCCTGGACGATTTTAAGCGGGTTTTAGAATGGTTGTAGCTCGAGAATGACCCGGTTATAACTGGAGTCTTGAAGATTAGTCGTGTTAAAGCTTTAGACCTGCAGAGAGGTTCAAAACAAACGTTCCTTTTAAAACCTGTTTAAAATGGTCTTGGCTGGTGGATGTGAACCCAACTCCAGACCTCCAGCGGAGGTCCACTGTAATCTGGACACAAGTGTGATAGCAGAGGACAAGAGACACCATGTAGATACCACAGTTACTGGAGGTGACAGGATGGACGACACAGAGAAATAAATTACAGGCTATAACAGCATCACACTGCACACTAGACTTTCTCTCTCTCTCTCTCTCTCTCTCTCTCTCTCTCCGTTGTAGTCACTGTTGCGCTGGTTCACGACAAGCAAAGGAACAGTGTTCAGGATACATTCCCACAAAGCACAGTGGATAATAACACAGGCAAGGACACGGACAGACTGTATAGTCAACACACTCTGGGCAAAACTTTCTCTCTCTCTCTCTCTCACACACACAACACCTCCGAATATCTACTGTGATCTCTTCTAACACCACCCACACCACCTAGACCTCCACCACACCCACCCCGACCCCCAACCTTCCCCCGCCAAACCTCTCTCTTTGACCTCTCACCCTCCCCACCCCCCCCCTCCCTTTTTGGCCCAAGCTTCGACCCCTCCCTCAACCCCCTTCTTCCTCCAATAAGAGTCCAGTGGGTGGTGTGATGTCAGGTTTATTGTGGTGGGACGCTTACGACAGGTCCAGACAATCAGTGTGTTTGTAAATGTCAGTGTGTGATTTTCAAATCTTTGTTTATGGTCAGGATTTTAAAGGAAGATATTTTTATGGTAATTGTCGCTGGTCTATTTTACTATATATTTATGTAATAAATATGTGACTAAATTTACATCCCCCCGGCTCCCTGGTCTGTTATTGCCTCCTCCCCCGTCATCCCGTTAGCTTCTCATCTATGTACCTGCATCCTGACAGTGATTCCGATTTTACGAGCAGATTTATCAGCAAGAGATAAAAACGTCTACACTTCAAAAGCTATTTCTGATTCTCAGTGCGTTTCTCACGGCGTAATGTCCTCCGGGATGAAATACAGATATTGTTCATCCCTATTTTTTTTATATATTTTTTTATATATATATTTTTTTTTTTTTTAATCGGTGTTTCTTTTTTAGATAGGATACGTGGGGGGGATCTAATTTGAGAGATCTGCCGTGTGCTGTCTCCGGTCTAGGACGCATCAGATCGTGGAGCAGCAGGCTACGGAAGAACCCATGGGTGTGGTTATCGGAGGGGGGGGGGGGGGGGGGGGCGCACAGCCCGGGGCGTCTCTAGCGGTGATCAGATACACGTCTACTGTCTTCATTTCTTCAGAGGTGACCTCACCTTCCCCCAGACTGAAGTGGAAAAGAAAGTCACATTCAGGGAAAACTATAGGTGTTTTTGTGTGTGTGTGTGTGGGGGGGGGGGGTGTAGAGGTAGGCCTATAGGTAGCCGGATTGTTTGTCGAAAGAAAGAACGCGTGTCAGTGTTTCCCGAGGGCCTCTGCACGGGACACATCGCAAAACAAATGAAGTAGGCTAAACCTACACCTTCTGGCAACATGATGCCATAGTAGGCCACCTCCCTGTCTCATTCATTCCCATGCAATAACACGCAGAGAACAATATATCACACCTTATCTTTATGGTGTTAGATCACGCGGATTGTTTAACGTTGCAGACGACCTGGTGTGGCAGTAACGAGAAACGAGACCCCGCCATGTCCCTGATCGAACTAAGAGAACAGACCGCATAGGAACTTCCCGTCATAAGTGTCACTCTGATTGAAAGGGACGACCCGGGATGTCCGCCGACATCATAACACGCCGGGAGGTGTTCCGACGCCATAAGAACACATGGCCGATCATGTGACGGTTTAGGCTCCTTTGAAGCGCCACAGTCATTCCAGCTGAAAGTCCGTCTTGTTAGTAGCTCTCCCGGAGAGTAGCTTATGTTGAGTAGAGGCTGAAATGGGAGTTGGTGCCTTCCTGACTAGGGCGAGGTTAACAGGGGTCGCTTTGCCCGTGTGGGGACGCGGCTAGCCTGACAATGTATCCCCCCCTGGTGGCAGACAGACCGTCTAGGCATCGGGCCCTCAGAATAAACATGTCCGCCATACAAATGAGCGGGACAATTGACGAATGAAAGTCATGCCTGCGTGTTTTGAGGGCAGCAAGGGAGCATGGGTCTGTGAGTGCGGGTGAGCGTTGGCGTGCGTGCGGTGAGTCCCAACATAGACATTTGTATGCTTTACGGTAGGCCGGTGTCAGAGAGGGCGTTGATGCAGAGGCACGACCCAAACCCAGCTCGGCTAGACGGAGAAGGTCCAGCGAGATTTAATCCGACGAAAAGAGAATCCAACAGGAAAACGAGGAGAGACGGCTACCTGGAACGTGACAAGGAACCGACGAGGAACCCAGGAACGCGTAGAACAAGGGAATGAAGCGCGGTGGGGTTTGATCAACGATGGACAGGTGGGACAAAACGGGGACAGTCACACAGGAAGGACACACGCAAGGGCAGGAAGACGAGTCAAAGTCAAAGATCAGGACAGGATGTGACACGGGGCAAGACCACTTTTAACTGCAGATTATGGTTTTATTATTTTTTAGATGACCCCTCAGATCCGGCGAGGCAGGCTATATGACTCATCCGTGTATGAATCATCCGCTGGAACATACTGTAACGACAGAGAAACGCCGCTCTCTCTCCTGGGCTGATTATGGCGGCTCTGCCTGGGTAGTATGGATTCTGCACCGAGCGTGAAGCCTTGCTCTCCATGTGGGTGGGAGTCTGTTGTGGAGGCTGTGATCTCACAAAGGCAGCTTTGCCGCCAACCAATCTCTCCCCTGTTCTTCGGACCTTAGCCCTGCCCACCTCAGCGCCCCCCCCCACACACACACTCCTCCTCCTCTCTTTCCTCTCTCAATCCCTTCTTCCCCCCCTCTTCGGGACTATACCGAGTCCTAGCAGGAATTTTCCACTCAGCGGCGGGCAAACATCGCGGCCAGCTGTGCTGTCAGTTGGAGTGTACGCTCGCACGTGTGTGCGCATACGCGCGCGCTCTTAGCGCACTCACACACACACACACACACACACACACACACACACACACACACACACTGTCACAGTTGTCTACCGTCCCCAATTTCTTTCTGTCTCTCCCACTCAAACAGTCACTCCCTTTTATTCTCCATCTCTATTATACAGTGTACTATAAACATATAAAAACACACACACACACACACACACACACACACACACACACACACACACTCACATAACACCAATTATCACCATGTGGCACTATTGTGAAGTCAGTCCTGTCTATCAACAGAAGGCTTGTTTTGTTCCCTAAACTAATAAAGCAAACGGCTTCTGACTGAAATGATGAAAACTAGCATCTGCAAACCCCCAACATACCACACACCTCCCATGATCAACCCCCAATATACCACACACCTCCCATGATCAACCCCCAACATACCACACACCTCCCATGATCAACCCCCAACATACCACACGCCTTCCATGATCAACCCCAAACATACCACACACCTCCCATGATCAACCCTCAACATACCACACACCTCCCATGATCAACCCCCAACATACCACACACCTTCCATGATCAACCCCCAACATACCACACACCTTCCATGATCAACCCCCTAACATACCACACACCTTCCATGATCAACCCCCTAACATACCACACACCTCCCATGATCAACCCCCAACACACCACACACCTCCCATGATCAACCCCCAACATACCACACACCTCCCATCATCAACCCCCAACACACCACACACCTCCCATGATCAACCCCCAACACACCACACACCTCCCATGATCAACCCCCAACATACCACACACCTCCCATGATCAACCCCCAACACACCACACACCTCCCATGATCAACCCCCAACATACCACACACCTCCCATTATCAACCCCCAACATACCACACACCTCCCATGATCAACCCCCAATACCACACACCTCCAATGATCAACCCCCAACATACCACACACCTCCCATGATCAACCCCCAACATACCACACACCTCCCATGATCAACCCCCCCAACATACCACACACCTCCCATGATCAACCCCTAACATACCACACACCTCCCATGATCAACCCCCAATACCACACACCTTCCATGATCAACCCCCAATACCACACACCTCCCATGATCAACCCCCAATACCACACACCTTCCATGATCAACCCCCAATACCACACACCTCCCATGATCAACCCCCAATACCACACCCCTCCCATGATCAACCCCCAACATACCACACACCTTCCATGATCAACCCCCAACATACCACACCTCTCCCATGATCAACCCCCAACATACCCATGATCAACCCCCAACATACCACACACCTCCCATGATCAACCCCCAACATACCACACACCTCCCATGATCAACCCCCAACATACCACACACCTCCCATGATCAACCCCTAACATACCACACACCTCCCATGATCAACCCACAACATACCACACACCTCCCATGATCAACCCCCAACATACCACACGCTTCCCATCATCAACCCCCAACATACCACACACCTCCCATGATCAACCCCCAACATACCACACACCTCCCATGATCAACCCCTAACATACCACACACCTCCCATGATCAACCCCCAACATACCACACACCTCCCATGATCAACCACCAATACCACACCTTCCCTGATCAACCCCCAACATACCACACACCTCCCATGATCAACCCCCAACATACCACACACCTCCCATCATCAACCCCCAACATACCACACACCTCCCATGATCAACCCCCAATACCACACACCTCCCATGATCAACCCCCAACATACCACACACCTCCCATGATCAACCCCCAACATACCACACACCTCCCATGATCAATCCCCAACATACCACACACCTTCCATGATCAACCCCTAACATACCACACACCTCCCATGATCAACCCCCAACACACCACACACCTCCCATGATCAACCCCCAACACACCACACACCTCCCATGATCAACCCCTAACATACCACACACCTCCCATGATCAACCCCCAACATACCACACACCTCCCATGATCAACCCCCAACATACCACACACCTCCCATGATCAACCCCCAATATACCACACACCTCCCATGATCAACCCCCAACATACCACACACCTTCCATGATCAACCCCCAATATACCACACACCTCCCATGATCAACCCCCAACATACCACACACCTCCCATGATCAACCCCCAATATACCACACACCTCCCATGATCAACCCCTAACATACCACACACCTCCCATGATCAACCCCCAACATACCACACACCTCCCATGATCAACCCCTAACATACCACACACCTCCCATGATCAACCCCCAACATACCACACACCTCCCATGATCAACCCCCAACATACCACACACCTCCCATGATCAACCCCCAACATACCACACACCTTCCATGATCAACCCCCAACATACCACACACCTCCCATGATCAACCCCCAACATACCACACACCTTCCATGATCAACCCCCAATATACCACACACCTCCCATGATCAACCCCCAACATACCACACACCTCCCATGATCAACCCCCAACATACCACACACCTCCCATGATCAACCCCTAACATACCACACACCTCCCATGATCAACCCCTAACATACCACACACCTCCCATGATCAACCCCCAACATACCACACACCTCCCATGTACAGTACGAACCCCCAACATACCACACACCTTCCATGATCAACCCCCAACATACTGTACCACATGCTTCCCCTATACCAGCCTGTGTGGATGTTTTCCCATGACGATGGAACAGGGGAATTTTAAGTCCAGCGAGGGGGACATATAAGGAGGAGACCACCGGTCACCCCCCCCCCCTCCTCCCCCCAGGGCCCCCTCCCCTCCTGCATCGCTAGTAAACAAACAGGGATGATCGAATCTGACAGCTCCCCCCCTCCCTCTCTCTCTCTCTCTACTCCCCCCCCCTAGTATCCGTCTCTGTCTCCCTCCGCTCTGCATCCCTCTCTCCGACACACACACTCGCACACACACGTACACACATCCATACATACACCCACATGCATGTACCCAACGAACTCTGTCCATTACGTAAGTGCTCCCTCCCTCCCTCCCTCCCCGTGTGTCCTCAGCTCCGCGGAGCCAGGGTCAGCTGAGGACAAGCCAGGGAGGGGGAGAGAGGGAGAGAGAGAGAGAGAGAGAGAGAGGGAGAGGGGCCCAGGCTCCACCACTCCCCCCCCCCCCCCCTCCCTCCCCTCCCTCTTTGTAAACACATACTGCAGGAACATGTAACCTACATACAGCAGCGCCGCTGGAGGAGGGGAAGAGAGGAGAGCAGGCCTGGTTATGAAGCCCGCTGGCTGGGGCCTGTGTACTGGGGGTCGAGGGGTAGAGAGTTGGGGGGGGGGGGGGGGGTTGTAGCGATCGGAAGGGGAGGAGAATGTAGCGAAGGAAAGAGAGAGAGAGCAACAACATATGGATCTCCTGAGGGTTCTCAGAAACCGGAGAGTTCTCAGAAAAGGGGGGGGGAGGCTTTTCAAAACCGAGGGGCTTTGAGAGTAACTTGACATGAGACGCGGAGAGAGACCAATTAAACCTTCTCTCTCTCTCTCTCTCTCTCTCTGCCTGGGAATGGTAAAGCACATCAAAAAGAGAGACGCTGAGAGGGGACACGAGAGTGAGAAATAAGCCAAAAGCTTTCTAGATAGCACGTACCCTGTGTGTGTGGGGTGTGTGTGTGTGTGTGTGTGGGGTGTGTGTGTGTGTGTGTATGTGCGTGTTCATGAATGAGTTATGGGAATATGCTAGGTGGGGCATAAGGAGCTTATAGCCGAAGGTCCTCCGCAGGGGGGGGGGGTCGGTTGAGGCCAGACGGGCTCCCAGAGAGGCTGGTGAGCAGGCAGATGTAGGAGAGGAAGCAGGGGTCCTGGGACTGGGTCAAGTGGGTGAATACAGTATGTGCAGGAGGAGAGAGAGGGAGAGGGGGAGAGAGGGGGAGAGGGGGAGTGGGAGGGAGGGAGGGAGGGAGAGGGAGAGGGGGAGGGAGGGAGGGAGGGAGGGAGGGAGGGAGGGAGGGAGGGAGGGAGGGGGAGGGAGGGAGGGAGGGAGACGTTGAGGGAGAGGGGGAGGGAGGGAGGGAGGGAGGGAGGGAGGGAGGGAGGGAGGGAGGGAGGGAGGGAGAAGGGGAGAGAGGGAGGGAGGGAGGGAGGGAGGGAGGGAGGGAGGGAGGGAGGGAGAGGGGGAGGGAGGGAGGGAGGGAGAGGGGGAGGGAGGGAGACGTTGAGGGAGAGGGGGAGGGAGGGAGGGAGGGAAGGAGAGGGGGAGGGGCGGGTTGAACCAGTGCGGGCAGGAAGGATGCCGCGTTCGTCAGGTTACATCATGGCTGCATCCTCTCCAAACCGTCTTACATAACACACGAACAAAGAGGGAGCGAGAGTACAGTAAGAGAGCAAAAATACACAGTAAGAGTTAGAAAGAGAGACAGAATAGAAAGAGTTAGAATTAGAGAGAGAGAAAGAGAGAGAGAGAGAGAGGAAGTTGTGATTTCCCAAAACACCAGATACAAATAGCAGATAGTATGAGTATCTTGGCCCAACCATGACAGCATCAGGGAGCTTCAACGTCGCAGTGAATTCACTAGAAGAAAAAGCCCCAAGCCCTAAATGCAATTAAGAGAACATTCTATAATTACCAAATTCCAATTTAAATCTGGCTTAAAATATTTAATAGCATCTCCCAGCCCATTGTGTTGCATGGTAGTGAAACATGTCCACCCAGTCTCCCTAGCTACACCCGCTGGGATAAAACACCCAACACAATCTTTACATACAGAATTATGCAGATACATTTTATAAATACAGAGAAAAACACCAACAAATGCATGTACAGCAGAATAAGGCAGGTATCCACTGATAATTAACATTCAAAAGAGAGCGCTCAAATGTTTTAACCAACTTAAATCCAGCCCCCTAGACACCCTCCACTCCAAAGCCATCCGAACCCAGGAGCTGAGCCCAGAAAAGAGTCCACTATGTCAGCTGGTGCTGAGACTAACTGCCCCCTCTCAGACATACTCTGCCCAGTCTCACACCAACACTGCTCCCCTAACACCAATCAGAGTAAACCACATTATACCACAATGTAAAGAAACCTATTTGGTACATTGGAAAGAAGTAACTAAAAGTCAAAGTAGATTAGAATGTTATCTGGCCCTAAAAGAGGTTGTAAATTGGCAGAATCTCTCTCTAGTGTCAGAGATGGAAAGCAGAGACAGATCGTAACCAACTACAGGCTCAGTGACCACAAATTGGCAGTTGAAAAAGGATGACACAAAAAAAATTCATGGCAACCAAAAGAAAACAGAATATGTGATCAGTGTTGGACAGGTGAGGTTGAAACAGAGATGCACTTCCTGCAACACCGGAAAACATTCAATGAAATACGGAACGTCTACTCTAACAAGTTTAACTCTGTAATTCCCGACTTCAAACAACTTTGAAAAATGCTCCTAGGAGAAGGAGACAGGGCATGTGTGGCCGCCCATACGTATCAGCATGCCTCAACCTGAGGGACAGTGAGTGACCTAGACACACACACACACACACACACACACACAGACACACACACACACACACACACAGACACACACACACAGACAGACACACACACACACACACACAGACAGACACAGACACACACACACACACACACACACAGACACACACACGCTTGTGCGCACAAGCAAATATACATATACACATTGTGATTATTAATATGACCATTTATTACAGCATTTCTTATTCATATATATGTTGTTATCTCTTTTTGTTTGTTTGTTTATTTGTTAGTTCGTTTTTAAATTAGTAATATGCTTTGGCAATATTTCTGTACTGAGTATTTCCTGCCAATAAAGCTTATTGAATTGAATTGAATTGAGAGAGAGAGAGAGAGAGAGAGAGAGAGAGTGTTAGAGTGTCTTTCCACTAAACAGCTCAATGGCACCTTTATGCTGGTAGTCGGCGCAAGTGAGACCTATGGCCTAGAACAAACACAATATCCAGGAGAGTTTTACAAAAAAAGAAATTGTCCAAGCTCTGTGTACACTGTCTTTGGTTGTGCAGTTCAATGTGCTACAGGCTACAGTATGTTATCTTCACAGTCAATACCTGAAGAAGGTTATGGCCCGAAAGCATTTGTATGAAACTAGATTCCACTGAGTGATTTTGAAGATGTTGAAGTGAAGACTATGCATGTTTTTCTGTTTCATCTCCACCGACACGGTCCGGTCTCTGAGAATTGATTCAAGTGTGCACGAGACTTCAATTACCTTGACAGTCAAAACATCATCTGAAGTACACATTTAAATGGTTACAAAACAGTTCAAACAGGCACACGCATTTCTGTGGATGACATGAAAACGCAAGCGTCAAACGGTAGATTACCCTTCTTCTGTGAATAACACCAGCGATCCCAGCAGAGAGACGAGTTTGAGAGGAAGGTGCCTGGGTCAATAAGATACCGTATTTGGATGATCAAGAACACAGATATCTGTCAGAATATGCAGCATATGTAGTGTGAAGAGGTATGGGAGGAGTGTGGGTGTATTGTTGCATGAGAGAGACATGCTCCCTACACCTACCGCCATTTTCATGCACACATAGAAATCGTGTGCAAGACAAGTCCTGACTAAACCCATAGAAATGCACAGATGTCACTTGAGAGGGGAAAAACTAGAGGCCAAAAACCTGTGCCTAGGGGCACTCCTATTTATAGGATCCACACGTCACTTTAGATTAGTGTCAACGGCGTGTGTTTGCTGCCCTCTGCTGGTGATAACTAGAACACCAGCTAGGAAAACATTAGATTCATGAGCCACGGATAACAATAAAACCTGGTGGTGAGGTTCTATTAGCCGTGGTAGGGACTTCACATAATAAGCCATCACCTTGAGGTCAATAGGTCAGTAGCCTACTCTTCAACAATGATAATAACAGACTACTGTATATTGTTGATATAATATAATAGTAGTAGAATATAATAGTCGTATAACAAAATACAAATAATAGCAATAGTTTTGGGGAGAGGCTTCAATCAGAGCTGCTGATCCATTTGTATCTAAATAGGTTCAGTCAGAAACATAAAGTTCATGTTCACATATAAAATCATTTATGAGAAATATCTTGCCAGTACCTGAGATTAAGAATTGCCATCGATATGTTCTCTGGTCGGGGGACTGGCTCGAGTAGAGGCACAGATATCAAAATGGATACTCCATTTGGTCTGTGGCTGGCTCTGTAGGTTCTTTAAACAGAGAGGCATGTCGTGTTTATAGGCCTACCACTAGAAACACTGGAATAAAAAGGTTTTTAAAAAACTGTCAGATCGGAGTCGGTTACGTTGTTGAAAATATCACCAGATCAATTTGTGTTTGAGTTAATACGACCGGGACCTACAGTAGGGGAGATGGATCGGTAGCATTTTCAACACAATATCAGCCCCGTGGGGGAAGACGCCATGTTCTCGGAGAGCAGATTGGCCCCCAGCCGGCTCGGGTGGGGACGTCACGTTTCAACAGGAGAGGCCTCTCCCAGAACAGGTCTCAGTCGGAGATGAAGGGGCCTCCTAGGGAAACACAGTAGTCCTGTAGCCTGAACAGTCTGGACCATCTCTCAGCGCCCCCTCAGGGAGGGGCCCAGAAATGAGGATCCGTTTTCCAGTGTCTAGCAGGGTATTTATCAGTGCTTTAAAATGGCCTTTTAAAACGTCAGACTGCCGGGCTCTGATGTAATTTGTTCCTATGTGTAGAAGGATGGATTCGGCCTTGGTGTAGCCGGCCAAGGATGCTTAGTTTGTGATGGAGATCACGGACTCGAGCCCCTGGGACGCAGTGAACTCCAGATGAGCGGGAGAAGTACAGTAAGTATGTCTCTGACTGTAGAGCTGCCAATTATATCAGAGAGAGGATGGGAGACATTGTCCATGATTGGGCTGTTTGGCGAGCATTTCTCTCCACAGTCACTGAGTCCAGACTGACCCACAGTACTGATTAGCTTGTCCATTCTGATACCGCCGCGCCAGCACACAACTGTGAAGAAAACACAAGTATTGTTTTTTTATTATACTTGTATGATAGACGTGAATGGTCTTGAATCTTCAAGATGGCACTCGCTAGTCGCTAACAGTCTGGTACAACATGAAGCTCCTCAGGAAGTAGTCGTCTCTGTCCCTTCTTGTAAATGGTTTCAGTGTTTCTGGAACATTCCAGCCGTTGTCCAGAGGCACAGCTGGGTATTTCAGTGTGTGTTGCTACACATCCATGTCATGTACAGTGTACAATGTATGAAACATGAATAAATAAATATGTGAAATCCACCCTTACTGCCCCCATGTGTTGGTACACATGAATGTAATGTTTATACTAACATACAAAATACACAAATCTAGATCTCTATATGTGATAACATTCAAAATAAATTATAATGTAAAATTTAACCTAAAAACACTTGAGTACAAATAATGACAAAACCATGATACAGGAATATATAATTTATTCGTATTATAGTACTTTGTTAGTTTATAAGTTGTCAAAATCTACACAATGACATTCACCAGATCCTGAACCTGCTACACATACTGTAAGCAACTTGGGAAAAGTCATGTTTACTAAAATATATACAAATCTAGTTTTAAGTACTAACTTCTGGTGAACTGGGTACATGTTCCAATGCACCAAACTGAAAGAATTTTAAGTACTGTCAAATTACATACTAATTCATTTATGACGTTCCAACTGTCTCCTGTATACTGCGCATACTGAAATATCATACCTAGAAAATGAAATTCCCGTTTTAAAAATGGATAGGTCACTACCATAGCCTTTGAACTTTAAATTATACCATTCAACAACAATATTCAAACTGACCTATGCATCCTGCCATTAGAAATCTATATCACCCAAAGGAACAGTATTGAGTCCATTAAATATGGCTGCCTTTCTCAAGTCTACTGTACAGTAATGAAGAAGCCTTGTTCTATTGCAACCATGTGCTAACTCAGTATTTAGTACCACAGAGAAGACTTGGATAGGCGATACCCAGCTTTCTACTCTTCCCTATCACTTTCACCCAATCAATGTTTAACAAGCTGCAGGCGTTGGGTAACACGCCATACAACATCAGTTCTCAAATTGCAGAACGCAAATAAAGATTGAGTGGATTATCCAATCTGGATTAGTAGGGTCTGGTGTAGCGCTGAGCTGAGAGTGACAGATAGTCACAGGCCAGGTGTTCAGAGGGATGATATTCCTGGACCGCTGATTCAAATATAATCAAATCATTCATCGTTTGTATTGCAGTAACTGAGCTGATGTGATACGTATGGCACTAGCACTTTGTCACTCAATATATCTCAGCTGTCCTGTAATTCAGTGAAAAACATCACAGCACGCGAAATACATATGCAAATAAAGCACTACAGTTTTATACACTACAGCTAAATACGTATAGGTGCATTATTCAACGCAAGTGAATACTGGTATGGTATGTAACAAGGTAAGGTACAGTATGACTCAGGACATGTGACTAGTTATCCCCTTTAAAGAGGGGAAACTGGCAGATAACTGTAGCCTAACTTTGTCATCCAGTTGTCAAGTACTGTAAAATATTTCCTGTATACATGTACAGTATACAGATAAAGCATACCTTAAAAGTCTTGTCTACCAAGACCAAATACCAGGACACGGTATTCTGTGAGCTTTGGGCTTCACTGCACTATAGGTCTATCAAAGGATCTCCCTCCTAAACAAAGGCTATCTCTACCCTCGACAAGTCTAGACATGTCACATGTGAGCATGTTCAACAAATTAGAGAAAAATATAGTTGACGTTTGTTACATACTGTACTACATACTTTCACTAAGTAGAAAACTGACATTCCACTTTTCAGTTCATACTAAAATTTCAAAAAGAAACAAATCTTAATTTAAATTCTGTTTTACTTCTATGAAGTATGTATCCCTTCAAACAATGTCAGAGACTTGAGGACCTGAAGTAGTCAACTCTGAGCTTTCAAACGCGCTTTTTGTTCACTATAAGAATACCTGTACAATTATACACTGTAAAATCATTAAACAAGTCCTATGTTCTGTACCAGATTGACCTGTGACCCTTCACATTGCTGCTGTGGCCTACAACATATATTTCACATTGCACATCAAACCTCACTCAGCTGCCCCAGTCAACCAGGAAGAGGCGACTCTACACGCTATTACAATACAGTGTCATTCATGTTTTGTTTCACCTTGATATATGACTATTATTGAATATATCAATATACTATCGGTAGTACATTGAACGCCTGTCGATTCTGAAGGCTTTCAAATGCGTGAAGAGAGATTAACCTTCACATGAAACCCTTCACTTTTCCTTTCTGCGTTTCTGCGTTACCTTGGATAATTGTTATGAAGGCATTTGCGGCATATAAATGCCTCCGCTGCAAGAGTGAGTTCCTCTTTCCCTTTCAAATGCAAAACACTGACACGGCTATCAAAAGCCCCACGCTTTCCACTCAGCTCGCATAAAAGTCTGAACTTCAGCCGTGCTGTAGGCCTACTCATTTCTCGCCAACTGCATTTCCTTTTTTATTTTGAGGCATTAGTATGCTTGGTGACAGGTAAAAGTAAAAGAATCTATGATATTTCCACCCACATGTTCACCTAGAAACATTCAGCACTGCAGAATAGTTAATTTCACCCTGAAACTATAACCTAGATATGAGGGAAGGCCACACTCATGCACTGGGCTCTAATACTACAGTATAAATGTACTACTGTATAAATAGGCACATATTTGAAAGTACAAGTTTCTGAACCCACTGACATCGAGTATCGTTTCTCCTGGGGAACCGGACCAAAACGCCTGAGTGACCGCTGATGATGGACTGAGCTCGAAGGGGCTGAGTCTGCCTGAACTCTAGATTACTGACTACGGTTTAGGACAGGAAGTTTGCTCTGGCACAGATACGGAACAAGGGGAACCAAAAATAGAAGCAGTCAAGATACAATGAGCGTTCTTTAACTTTCTATACCGAGGCCGCGAGCGTTCAGGGATAAATACACAAGAACCGCAGTCCCCTCCTGTCTGACCGCTGCATTGTGACGATGGTCACCGCTCAATAAAACTTCCTCCAGTCTGGCTACTGCATCTCTGCTTACGTCATGCGGGGAGATGACGCCACACAAGTGTCTGTGTTCTAATCCCAGATGAGAGCGGGTCCAGGGAGCTCTCCATACCGGACGCTGAAGTGTCTGGGTTCTAATCCCAGATGAGACCGGGTCCAGGGAGCTCTGAGCTGAAGTGTCTGGGTTCTAATCCCAGATGAGACCGGGTCCAGGGAGCTCTGATCTGAAGTGTCTGTGTTCTAATCCCAGATGAGACCGGGTCCAGGGAGCTCTGATCTGAAGTGTCTGTGTTCTAATCCCAGATGAGACCGGGTCCAGGGAGCTCTCCATACCGGACGCTGAAGTGTCTGTGTTCTAATCCCAGATGAGACCAGGTCCAGGGAGCTCTGATCTGAAGTGTCTGTGTGGGTGATACCGCATTACTTGAATCATTACATTACTTACATCATTCAATCCTGAATCACGACCATGGCGTCTAGGCCGGCGGTCTAGACCAGAGGTCTCTCGTCTTATATATAACAACAGTATCGCGACACGTTATAAACCCCTGCCTTGACTTTCAGTGTTGGCGGAGAACACACTGGAGTTAGACAGTGGCCGCAAATAACCACCACCACAGCACCCTTTCTAGTAGGGAGGCAACGATTGCAAAATTCTGGGTCGATGCCGATGTTTAAAATAACAATCCGGCCGATGGCCGATGTTTATTTTATAAAATTGTTATTCCCCCTTTTTTTCAAGGGAAACAAAGAAATGAAGTGTTTGGTTCCAAAACGCCGATTTTTATTTCACTTTAATTTGAAAGCTACACGTGCGTTTGCGACGTTACGTCAAGGATCTTCTCCGAATCTGCAGCTGGGTAGGCTACGTTTTTTCCAACAAAAAAAAGCCGTAATTGTTGCGACAACATCGGCCACTACCATCGCTGAATGTCATTTTATTTGCCGATGGGCCGATGGCAGTCAACGAGGCCAACGTCGGCCGATGCCGATGTTCCGTCCGATGCATCGGTGCATCCCTACATTCTAGTCCAGAATGTGTTCTGTGTGCTTCCTGTGTGTGCTACCGCTCTATCCCCAACGGGCCTCATTTGGAGGCCAGCTCAGAGGCCCGGGGGAAACCAGAGCAGCATCGGATCCTTACGGGCCGGAGGCCAAAGCGGGGGCCTGATACTTTTGCGTTCACAGTCCGCAGGGACACGTGGGGGAGGGAGAAGGTGTCCTCTTCCGCCCCATCAGTACTTGTTGATGCCGAATATGCGGACGCCGTGCAGCTGAGGGAGCTTGGGGATGAGGACCGTGAGGAGGGACACGGTGTTGACCACAAAGTGGACCCGGTCGTACTTGGTGTAGAAGCTGGTGAGGATGTATCTGGGGAGAGGAGGGAGGAGGGAGCGAGAGAGAGAGGGAAAGTGGGAGAGGGAAGAATAGGTTGAGAAAGAAAGACACCCTCACGTCGACGCCTCGTCCCAGATCTGAAACACTGGAGGGAACGTGCTAGAACTTGAGACGCACCGTCAAACCGTAGGAAATAGCAGAATGACAATATAAACAGCACTAATAATCCAACACATCACATCGGCTCATTTGTGTCACGTAACAAAGCGTAAACTCAAACAGGCGAGAAATACCGTCACGCCAAAAACGACTTGACGTCTGAGAGAGAGTGGAGCGGTAAACACATCCGTTCGGGCTCCGGGGGGCTGAGCGTGACTGACTAAATCAGCTGGAAGTGGCGCTCAATTAAGGCTGCTCCTGCCAGTTGTCACCACAGGGGGCCCCTGGAACCTGCTGGGTACGAGGAGGCGGCGCTGCCAGCACTGAAGTCAATGACAGCAGGAATAAATTAAATGAATTATGTTCCCACCGAGTTCCAGTAACACCAGCGAAGGAGGGGGGGGGGGCGGGGTTAGCGTTGGGGTAGGGCGTTGGTGCATCACGCCATCTAATTATAAGGTACTGTGCAGGTATCTACCGTGGCATTCTACTCCAACAGCAAACCGGCGAGGTCACTTCCTTGAAGTGCGGTTTGGTTCTGTTTTAAGATGTTTAGAAATGCACACTTCCTTCCTCCCCTTCTTGAAGTTCTCTCATATTTATAGTCTGACAGGGGGGAGTACCGTATGTGCTTCTCGACACAGATGTCCGCAATGACAAGAATCTGAACGGCGCATCACTTCCTGTTTCTGGTATCCTGCTGGTTACTGGCTGAAGGGGGTTGAAGAGGGCATGTAGGTGAAGTAAGGCATGGTAGCACTACAGCCATGATATTACTGTATTACTGTACTCACAGGACAATGGGGGTGATGGTGAGGAACTTGCGCGAGGCGGTGAACTGCACGCCGTAGTCCATCTGCTCCCAGTGTGTGAGGAGGCGTGCTTTTCCCTGGTCCGGGGTCTCGAAGGGCGTCCCCTTCACCGTGTGCAACAGGAGGTACATGCACTGCAAACAGACACGACGCGGCACATCGCAGTCACACAACGTCTACTATTCACTTTATTTCATAAGAAAAGGTTGGACTGTGGGGCGCCCTGGTAGCTCACCGGGTAAGGCGCGCCCCATATGAAGGCTAGTCCTTTGCGCGGCGGACCCGGGTTCGATGCTCGGGTCCTTAGCCGCATGTCCTCCCCTCTCTCTCTCCCGCATTTCCTGTCTCTCTACACTGTCCTGTCCCATTAAAGCTGAAAAGCCCTAAAAAATATCTTTAAAAAAAAGAAAAGGTTGGACTGTGGTGACGATCAAGTTCTGTGACATCGACAGATGCCGGTGTTATCGCAATGCGATACCAGCATTGCATTGGTGTTTGGTATTTCCAATGAAAGGATCAAAGGTTACGCAACTGGGCATATCTATCTAACAAGGCCGGTCACTCTCATGCTGTCTTCACACAGTATACGAGTGAGCAGATAGATACTCGCCTGTCTGCCTGCCTCAACTCAACCCCTGCCTACTCATTCTGACTGGGCAATGACTCTTAACGTCTCTAAGCCACTCTAACCGCTGTGTGGGGAGTGGTTAAGTGAGGTGGCATTGGGGAGGAGGGGGGGGTCCGGTCCACTGCAGCACTCACCAGGTTGTGGAGAAGGTTGGTGAGGGTCCAGACCACAGACACGCTGGCGAAGGGGATACTGAGCAGGATGACGTGCAGCAGGCCGATACCGAGGATGTAGGACAGCCAGATACCCCGGCTGTTCATCACCCGCGTGTTGGGGTTGACCTCGCTGTGCGCCGTGCCCACGTTCATGATGACCTCTCCGCGAGCCGTCTGACCCTGTAGGCGTCAAGATGAGCTCAACTCGACACTAAGCAGTTAACAGATAACACTGGGTTTTTAAATGGGGTGAAGGGACAATGTGATGACAGTGAGTGATATTAGTTACTGCCCTGGTCTTTAACTTGGTCACTGTAGTGAAATGTGATTTGAAACACTGAAGTAAGCAGTGTAGCCTGTATAGACCTCTGTGGAAAAGTTGCAATATTCATATTCATACTTGAAGAGTCACGACTAATGTCGGATACAGTAAGTTGCCATGAGTCAAACAACAATGTATCCGTTGTTCCAGTTATTCAATAACATGACATATTATTCCACACGGCTATGCAACATTATGTGAGCAAGTAAGAAAAACAATTATACTTACAGGAGGATTAAAAGACTTCAATTCTGACCCTACCGTTATCACTGTGTTCCTATATCGATGCTATCTTGTTATATGATTGATCGCACAAGATTACGAGACTAATCATTCATTTAAATACCTGCCCTTTCGTCGCTTGTACAGTTTGATGTCTTTATTGTTCTGTTTCTAGAAAGGCAATCCCACTCCTATCCCACTTTTTGTTCGTCTTGCGAACAGCTGGTGACAACACAGCACAGTTCATGTGAGAACGTCATCAGTCCCAGAGACCCAACGTATCTGATTAATCGTATTTATCTCTGATTGGTGGCACCTCGTCACGTGGGCAGCATTGGCGAATCGGAGTGAAATGCGTTGAAACGGTGGGAAACGTCCCCGTGCAACGTCATCGTAGTGGGAGTGAACGGAGTGGAGGATTTGTTTGTTACATTGTAACAACAACAGGCAAAAGTGACGGAAGTGAAGGCTACCAGTAAGTGCACGTAAGATACAGTAGTACTGTACGTATATTTAGAAATGCCCACGGAAGTTGAGAGAAAAAAGGACCTTGGGGTAAGTCCATATCAGTAGTGATAATATAATCTCAAATGATTGGTTGACTTATCGTTTATAGTTAAAAACTGACAACCTTTTAAATGCAAAATTTGATATCAATACAAATAAATGTAAGCCCCTCCCCCCTCCTAAATTTTTTTTTTTTTTTTTTAGAAAATTTCTATTTTCCAAAGATGTCTGACATCACCGATCATTTGATACGAGTGTTCAAAAGGAGGCCCTTGACTCCTGTAGGCACAGGGAAAGTGGAGCCGCTGCTCTAGGCAGTGAGGGTGACTGACAAGGCTGATGCTCGAGACTCCTAATCAAAGAAGATCAAGAGTGTCATGTTCGAGATCCTCTGATAAGTCCAAACACTAATTTAGGCCCGCCGTGCCCTCCGGAGCAGGGGGTCAGTTCTGTTCCATTCAACACCGCGGACACATGATAGCAGTTCTCTCGCTGGGTGCCCCTGTGATGAGTGGCATTTAACAGGTCTGGCCAGCCGACAAGCTATTCTCTCATGGTCATAGCCCGGGGTGATACAGCGGCTCTAGCATTGTGAACCTAGATCTATCCTCACACGCACAGCGCTCTGAACAATGTGGTCTGAGATCATAGCTGGCAATGAAAACAATAACAAAATACCTCAATATGTAGGCTAACACTGAGAAATACCTGTTTATAGAGTCTAATGTTGTAGCCCACTGAAGATGGTGACAATGAGTAGGCATGACTCAAGGCAACAAAGTGAGGTAATCTTCAGACGCACCAGAACTTCAAGGCAACAGCGTGAAATGAGACTCCACAGAACTGACCAACCAGTTTAACTTGAGGCTAACAGCGTTAAGTAGGCTACTGTACATCAAACTCTGAAACCGGCCTCAACTGGCATTTTCAATCAGTTGGTTGATCGATCCTTTTCCACAGTATGCTTTTGGAACTCACCCCCAACCCGTAGATAATCCTTTATGTTTTACACTGGGGCTATGTATGAAAAAAAAACAGAATTTATCTTCCATAGATCCAAGTGTGGGTGGAAATCCGATCTCTGCCCTAAAACAACTTTGGCTACCTCTGAAGATAATAAAATGGAATCTTCAAAGTCTTGTGGTCTTTCCCACCTCTTCACTACCACATTTTTAATAGTTGTTCAGATATGTTCTTTTACAGGCTACATTTCTATGCACTTTGTGTAATCCCTTGGGGGCTCTCCGACTCCGTCTTTCAAATGTAACGTGATTCTGTTAATAGGTCTCGTGCCTGTAATAAAAGCTTTTAATGACAAGATACGTTTCATGCGCATACTCTTTTCTGGCACCACTGTCTTTCTCTTCCTTTAGGGTCTTTATTCAGTAACGCGAACCTCTTGTTCAATACCAATAGAATGGCGAAGAAAAATCATTATGACTCTTCTGAGTTCTCAGCCTACATTTACACAAATAGCAAAAGGCCACTCTGGATTCATCTGCTGGTAGCAGCAAGGGTCCCATAGTGGTGACAATGACAGGTTAGAGTTATAAGCTATAAGATGGTCTTCCTTTTCTGTCAGGGCACCTCTACCACTGAGTCACGGCTGAGAACCACATGTAACCAGCAGATGTCACCATCAACTCATTCCCAGACGGTCTCTCCCTCAGGGGAGGGGCTGGGAGCGGTCTCTCCCTCAGGGGATGGGCCGGGAGCGGTCTCTCCCTCAGGGGATTGGCCGGGAGCGCTATGGAACACCTGCGGTGATGAGCTACGGTGAAAAACCCGGTGTGAAAGGGCTCAGAGACCTAATGTCCCTTTAGGTCACCTATAGCCAGATCTGGATGATGCAATACTACGGCTATGCTTACTTCCGTTAGGATGACCGCTCAACCATTCAACCATCATTCACTCAGCTGGGCTCACACACACCCTTCACCTTGTTCCATCTCAACGTCTGGGGAAAGTCCAACTCAATAAAAACAGTTATTATTCTGTTTTATGAATGTATACATGTTCATAAGAGTAGCGAGCAATTGATGGATTTGAATTGGAAAATGTCAATTCACATATTTCGTTTGAAGGCTCGTAGAGCGACGTCACAGTGGGGCGCTAGCTGCACCTCTGTGACTCGGAGAGGCGTCGGCGGAGGGGTGGATCTGTGACCCGGGCGGGCCGGGTCGGACGATGGCCTCGCTGGAAAAGGCCGTCCCAGGGGAGTCCATTATTGCCCCTGGAGGAAGCTGGGGATTAGAACACCAAAGAATTTCAATAAAAGAAGAGTCTGTTTGGGGGGGGGGGGGGGGACAGGGGGGCGGGGGTGAGGGAGTGAGGGGGCTACCTCATTGTCCCACCAGTGATTGAGAGTGAGAGGAGGGGAGTGGGAGAGCATTGTATTTGCAGGGCCCTCTGAAGAGGGCGGTTATTAGGGGGGATGGCTGAAGAGGTGGCTGTTGACTCTTCATCTTGAGTGAACAAAGTCTCGGGCGCATAGCCCCCCCCCTAGTCTCCCTCTGTCGCTGGAACCCCCCTTGTTTACGAGTGCCATGAATACTGCCCCCCCCACTCAGGGACCCCGCCACCTCGGACCTGCACCGATGCTCATTGTGGGGCTTAAGTGCCCTTTAATTAGGCCGGCTCAGTGTCCGGCTGAAGACCGCGGAGGTTTTAGGCTCTTCCCTGTGGTACCGTGCCCAGCGCCCCCCCCACACACACACACAGGGTCCTACATAGTTGAGGGATGAAGTGTTTGCCGCTCTAATGAAAAAAAGGTTTGTTTGGGGGGGGGGGTGGGTTGTCGCCTTTGTCCCCAGCTTACAAAGTCCCAACAAAGACGGGCAATATTATCCTAACACTCCCATTTCCAGGACACGTTAGTGAGACGGGGGCCCGAGCAGATGGGATGAGACTGCAGGTCTTTCAGCGGGACGAGGGGCCTGGACCGGGCCCTCACTCCGCCCCAGACGGTAACGACGGTACACGCCGTGGGTTCCCTTCGCAGACGGGACGCCTCGCCGGTCCAGACGTATTGTTT
>NC_140262.1:4088037-4116919 GCF_949987555.1 Borostomias antarcticus
TGTTTCGGGATAAAACAATAAGACAATCCCTACAACTGGCGGAGACTCGCGCCAGCATTAAAGCTTAAAGGCTTGAGAGTTTTAGCGTTTTATCTCGTGAAAACATACGAAGAGACACACACACACACAAGAACACACATGCACAGTGCATTGTCATTGTGATGGAGCACATTTCATTATCATAACAGGACGAGACTGGGGGACCCCGACTATGAAGAGGGGGGGACAGGCCGGGGGCATTGAAAAATGTGTGGAACTGCCGCTGAAAAATGAGTAATTTGTGGAAACCCCATTGTGTGCAGAGCTTACGGGCTCGCAGGCCCTGAAAGGAGGAGGTAGAGGAAGGAGAGAAATCGGGTTGTGGGTACCAACAAAGAGGGAGAGACGGAAAGAGACAGAAAGAAGGGATGAAAGAAAAGAAGTGTGTGAGGAGAGGGGGGGGGGGCGGAATTGGGGCGTGTTTCAGAAACTTTTTCGCCACAGCCCCGGTGTGTATGTGTGTGTGTGTGGATGCCCCCCTAATCCTGGTTTTATTGGCTGCCTGTGTCCGGCCACGCTGGTCGGATTGAGTGGGAGGGGGCGGGGACGAGGCGACGGCGGGGCGGGGGGGGCGGAGGTTGGGGGGGGGGCTGAACACATGTCCTCCTTTGTGGCGCGACGCTGATCAGGCCTGAGAAAGAGCCGGACCTGGTTACGGCCTTTCTCAGGTCACCGTAGAAACCAACACGGCAGGGGTCCTCTGTGTGTGACTCCTCCCCCTGCGCACATTCTGATACAAACGCATAGGCTGGCCTTTCCTTATAGGGAGACTCACACACACACACACACACACACACACACACACATACATTGCTGTATTAGCTTCCAAAAAACACATTCAGTCGCTAAAATCTAAAATATTAGATTAGAACGGTAACATAACCGTAACATAACGGTAAGAAGCAGATAGCATAGATACTGTGGTAGTGGTATCTGTAAACATCAGACAGCGTCTGACCCAGTGAGGCCTGGCCTATCCGCTGCCCGCCCGCTCTCCCCCTCTGCTAACTTCAAACCGCAGCGCAATCAGAGCGATGGAAACTCCGCGCGCTGGTGGCGTGCGCTCCGAACCAGTGGGGGGTAAATCTCCAGTAGGCCTACATGGTATCAGAGAGGGGAAGAATGGAAAATGTCCCCATTTCCTGAGTCACAGTTTGGGATCGGGGCTCTGGCGTTCTAAAAATGCTAATCGTCAGCTCCCCAGACAGCTTCTCATATCGTCATGGCCTTGTGGGAAACGTGGTTTCAATGTTGTTCATTTGCAGACCGCAGACCATTCCATCGCCCTGCCCTCGTAAATTATCGCGCCGTCACATTCCCCTCGCATCCGTCGCTCGCTCCTCCAGCGCGAGTCCAAAACCCAGGCGCTGAGCTCGGCACATTTCCGCCAACGCATCGTAGCGCGCGACAACGCTCGTGATCGAAAACAGACGTGCCTCGTTGTCGCAAGCGTCTCGACGGGAAGTGAGCCATCTGAAAGACCTCTAGGAGGCGTTTTAACAGGACATCTATCAATTACTGTCACATTTCGAGATTTAGACCCATGTTTTTTCTCAATATTTGGTCTAGGAGTGCTCAGTCACGGCCTGTTAGCCAAAGAGTCTGTCCTCTTTTGTTGTGGGGGAATAAAAGTCGGGGAGGAGAGAGGAGGGCACTCTGCCGATGACCTCTAGACAGCGGTCACTGTGCTCCCTCTCTCTCTGTGGTAAATACTTCACTCTCTACTCCAGAGTGCACGCTCACAGCCCCTGTGGTGCAGCCTTTCAACCCCACACAGCCCACAAGCCTTCCCTCACGCCCTGGGGGAGTGGACGGTAGACCCCCCCCCCCCCCCAAGGCCCTCCGTCACCCCCCTGGAGGAGTGGACGGTAGAACCCCCCCCCCCCCCCCCCCCCCAAGGCCCTCCCTCATCCCCCTGGAGGAGTGGACGGTAGACCCCCCCCCCCCCACCCCAAGGCCCTCCCTCATCCCCCTGGAGGAGTGGACGGTAGACCCCCCCCCCCCCCCCCAAGGCCCTCCCTCACCCCCCTGGAGGAGTGGACGGTAGAACCCCCCCCCCCCCCCCCCCCCCAAGGCCCTCCCTCACCCCCCTGGAGGAGTGGACGGTAGACCCCCCTCCCCTCAAGGCCCTACCTCACCCCCCTGGAGGAGTGGACGGTAGACCCCCCCCCCCCCCAAGGCCCTCCCTCACCCCCCTGGAGGACTGGACGGTAGACCCCCCTCCCCCCCAAGGCCCTCCCTCACCCCCCTGGAGGAGTGGACGGTAGACCCCCCCCCCCCCCCCCCAAGGCCCTCCCTCACCCCCCTGGAGGAGTGGACGGTAACCCCCCCCCCCCCCCCCAGGCGACACATCAGTTGTCACCACACTGGGCTCACAAAACCACAGCAAAGAACAGAAAAATCCCTCTAAGAGACTCTAAATGTGAGTTAATGAGTTGTGTTGGTCGATGTGGTTGACGGTGGGATGCAGTGAATGACTCCTTTGTGATTCCCATTCTTACAGCACTACTGAATCTGGCAAGTTGGTACCTGTGGCGCTATCATAAAACCGAGAACAGATCATCGAGAAATGACAGCAAACGAATGTTAGCTTGATTCAGTTAGAAATAATACCCAGTCTAATACTGTTGATTTAAATTCTTGCATACTGTAACTGTCTTTAAGTGGTCATTCGAACATACTATTATTATATAATGACGCTATGTCTCATGTCATGTAATACTGTTTTGTCCTTAGCCACTCTTACAAAGAAAGCACAATCTGGACACGGAGTAGCATAATGACATGTTAGAGAGACAAATAGAGCGTGAGACGTCATTCTAAGACTGCAGCTGCTGGAGTCTACCAGCTATCTGGGACCAATGCTATTGGGTTTTATAGGCAAGAGTCACACAATGTTGAATTGCATGAAACTCCTCGATATATTCTCCACTTTATGAACAAATAACAACAAACGTTCCTCTTTTGTAGATATGATTTTTATTTTCTGCCCCCCCCCCCCCTGTTGTGAATTGTCCGCTTGGCTAATGTTTACAGTCCACCGATGTTCCTCGGTTGGAAAACCAAAACTTTTAACTCGGCCGTGTTATCAGCACGACTGCAGGTGGAAATTAGCTTCCTTGCTAAATCTGGCGCAAAGCATCTCCTTGTTTTAACCCAAGCAATTAATATATGTGGATACATGTCCTTTTTAAACTCAATAAACTAAACTAAACTAAACTAAATTGGGCGTGTTTGATCTTCGCTAATCTTGTTTGTATTTGCCTGGATCTGTTTCCCTGAATCTCAATGACCCTCTAGAGGTTACAGGCTATGTGTCCTGTACTGCCCCCCCCCCCTCCCCCCTGCCCCCCCCCCCCCTCCCCCCTGCCCCCCCCCCCCCCCCTCTGTCCTACCCCAGCCCGTCCCTCAGCCCATCAGAATGACAATGCTACTGATGTAAAACGTGTCGCCTTTGGGCCGCTGGAGCATATAACCCTGCATGTCTGGCCCGGTCACCGCGGTTTATGGCTTTACTATGCCACCTCTTTTATGTCCCCTAGCTGGGGTGGGAGGGGGACAACAATTTAGAAAATTCACTGTAAACGTCTCCTGGTGTGCGTGAGAGGGGGAAAAGTGTGTGTGTGTGTGTGTGTGTGTGTGTGTGTGTGTGTGTGAGAGAGAGAGAGAGAGAGAGAGAGAGAGAAAGAAAGTGTGTGTGTGTGTGTGTGTGAGAGAGAGAGAGAAAGAGAGAGAGTGTGTGTGTGCGCGCACCGTATATCCAGATCAATTAGTCAGGGCGCCACCCCTTAAAATGGAGTCAACACTGCTTCCTAACCCTAACCCTGCCCGCATGCCCTCCGCTGCCAATCCCCAGGCCTGCCAGGGGGGTTCAGCCATGCCCACGCCCCCCTCACCTACCCCCCCAGACACCCCACCTACCCCCCCCAGACACCCCACCTACCCCCCCATACACCCCACCTACCCCCCCAGACACACCACCTACCCCCCCAGACACACCACCTATCCCCCCACACTTCCCGGAGCGCTCACTCGGAATGATCATGGATGAAAACGATTGTATAAGAAGTCTACCTTTTTTTCCCCTCTCTCATTCTCCCTCCCTCTCTCATTCTCCCTCCCTCTCTCCCTCCCTATACCTCCCTCCCTCTCTCCCTCCCTATACCTCCCTCTCTCATTCTCCCTCCCTCTCTCCCTCCCTCTACCTCCCTCTCTCATTCTCCCTCCCTATACCTCCCTCCCTCTCTCCCTCCCTCTCTCCCTCCCTATACCTCCCTCCCCCTCTCTCCCTCCCTCTCTCCCTCCCTCTCTCCCTCCCTCCCTATACCTCCCTCCCTCTCCCTCCCTATACCTCCCTCTCTCATTTTCCCTCCCTCTCTCCCTCCCTCTCTCCCTCCCTATACCTCCCTCTCTCATTCTCCCTCCCTCTCTCCCTCCCTCTGTGTCTCCTTTCTTTCTTTTCCACATTACCAGGGGGTGGTGTGTGATTGACAGATGGGAACGAATAATAATTTTTTTTCGTAACCTAAGGCCATCCTCTGTGATTGGCTGGCCAGCTGACATCTCCAAACCTCGCTCGTCTTCTTCCCCCCCCCCACCCCCCCCCCTTTAATATTGGGCCTGCTGGATGAGGCATCCTGAGGGAGAGAAAAAAAGTAGAGAGAGAAAAAGATATCTACCTTAGGGAAGAACCTCTGAGAGAGGGAGGGAAGGACGGGTAGGAGCGTGTGTGTGTGTGTGTGTGTGAGTGTGTGTGAGTGTGTGTGCGTGTGTGTGTGTGTGTGTGTGTGAGGGAGAGAGAGAGACACTTACTCTCGTAACTACTCCGAGACAGACACACTTTCCTGGCCCGGTTCAAAGAAGGGGGGAAAGCAGGAGGAAGTTAGGTTTTTTTTTTTTCAATTTCATTTTAATTTTCCCCTCCCTCAACAATCAAGCTTTTCCCCAAGCTGCTCCTCCAGGACCTCTGCATCATTCCCCATTGGAGATTCCATGTATTGATCCATCTTACCCTTCTATCACCGCAAGGCTTACCTCATGGATTTGTACCTGGTTGGATATATGATGTGTGTGTGGTTGTCCGGCTCCCGGGTGCTTGGAGGCTATCCCATTTGGTGGTGAGTAACAATCCAAGAGAGTTTCGGCGTCAAATCCTAGAGCTGCACAGAGAGACTTTGGTCAATGATCATTTTAAGAGAGGGCAGAATACTCTTTCAGTTGACTGCGTGGAAAAATGTTCTTCGGCCCAGTCCAAAGAATCTTAACCTCAAATACTGGTGTGTAACGGAAAAGGCTTCTCGTTCTTTCCGCCTCTATATTCATGTCCATTTATCTTATTAGAGAATGTTTTGATGTAGAGGGGGTGGTTGTTTCAGCCTGGGGGATTCAACCTATTGAATGAGAATCGTAATTTTGCAATGACACATTCTCCACTGAAAGCATGTGTGTTTAGGTACAGTATAGTGTAAACAATTGTAGATCTCAGGTTCTCTCTGGATGATCTCGAGGCTTTTCTAGATAGTTAGATTCTTTTGATCCTTTATTTAGTGTATGTGGTCTCTGTCCCCCAAGCACAATGACAGCTCTGACCTCCTTCACGAAAACTCAACAAAATCATTTTTGTGGCCCTATTCGTCTAGTCTGTGAGTGAAAATTCTTCCCTTTTCCCCAAAATAAATCTCTAAGATTATGAAAATGTGCACCTTGAGAGTAGTTCGATCCAAGTCAGCGTCATTATTGTTTGGTTTGCTATTGTGCTTCCAGATTCTACGTTCAGGCAGCCGGTCTGCGATCACACCGTGTAACTCTTCATTGTTAACTGAATGTTTTTGTTGGGTTTTGATTAGAGAGAGTGTATCAAACACTAAATTGTTTTACACAAAAAAGCTGGTTCAAATTCATAAAACGCTGAATTTTGAAACGGTCAAAAACGAGTAAATTGATATATTTGTAGGCTGCAATATAATCAGATCTAATTTATACATTTTGTATCAATTTTGCTGTTCTGCGTATAAACAACAGCTAAGCCTAACATATTGCTACTCAGTTACATTGCAATATTACCGAGTTCCCTGGGAGAATAGTCAACAGACTATGTGACATTAAGGTTAGGTGCCGTATAGGGGGTTTATATTTGTGTCTTTGTTAAAATATCCAAGATCCCGCTTGGCAGAACCCACTGAATTTTAGGGGTTCCTCTCATTACAAATTCAGCTACATGCAGCTGACCTCATAGGCCTGAATCTTTTGTAACATAAAGCTTTTTTTTTTGTGGGGGGGGGGTATTTGTGTAGGCGTATGACAAAGCTTCTTTGGCTCTCGACACAATACTTGTCAGAGCTACTGCACTTTTAGTAGCCGGGTTAGCATGTGGTCCCACAGCGGTCCCGTCCAAACCGCCAGCATCTTCTGGTTTCATTTACACAGTAAAGGGCTGCCAAACACGCAGGCCACAGGGCTGAAGTGTTAATGGCAGGAGGACTTTACACCCACACCCCTGTCCAGCACCACCGAACACCAGCGACAAAGAGCCCCAGATTCCGTCTGAATCACCTGCAGCTGTTTTACCCAAGGAGCGTACATGACACGGGTGTAAGGTTCGAGCCTTAACAATGCTGCAGCACCTTTGATTTGGCTAACAAATCTGAAGAGTATGTAGCGGAGCGCGGGGGGGGGGGGGGAGGGAGAGAGTGGGAGAAAGATGAAAAGACGACGTGGTTTCAGGTGAACGGGCAGGTGCTGAGGAGCGGGGGGTCGCAGGGGCGCCGTCGCCGTCGTCGGCCCGCTGTGCCCGGGACGTCCGAGAGGTCGGGGACGACACGGGGGACGCTTCGTCGTTTCGGCCCAGCCCGGCCTCCCTCCCAGCGCCGGGTCTCAGGGGAGATGACCCGGTCATAAATTGTGCAGCCGAGTGGGGCAGGGCAGGGTTCTCTGACTCCTCCATGCCTGGCAGTCACACCGTCGCAAGATGGCCTGCCGAAAACAACACGAGGCATAAATAACTTTGTGGAAGAGGTAATAGAGTGACATAGCTGGTTAATGAGGTGGTTTGGAGAGCAGGACCAGCAACTAAAATAGATCTCCCTTAATAAAATGCAAGAATGTTTGGTGAAAGACGAGTTTTATAAGTGAAAATAAAATGTTTTGGAGAGATCTCACACCAGATTACGGATATACTGTAGGCCTAACACAAACCACAGGTTCCACGCGGTCTCGCTGTAGAATTTGTGGCTTTTAGAACATGTCTGTTTAAAAAATATCAATGTTATTGGACGTTCTATGTTTTTTTTTTTGGACTTCATACTGTACATACCCTATTTATACAGGAATTTCTTACGACTGAATATCGGGTCCAAGCTTAATAGCGTTATTATACTATCTAGTTTTTCTCTAAATTGGTTTGAGCTTGCAATTTTGTGATAAGTTGATGGGAAAGTATGTCTGAAACTATGAAAGTGTCTGAATTCTGCTGCTATGCTGCTCTTAAAAATGTTTCCTGCCCTATAATATATCATTCTGTTGCTGCGAGGCTGAAGAGCAAGAATCCACGCATTTCAACCCCTTATACTTGTATAGAGAACGCAAAATAAAGAAATCTCGATAGGATTCGTACGGCAACTTAAAACGCTATTGTGACATAAACTATTTCAGGATAAACTCCACCACATGTTACAGTCAACGATGTAACATAAATAATCCCTCAATTGAACAGCTAAAGCCATCCTGTCAGCCGGTTCTGCCATCTTTGTTTATATTCATATTACAGACAGCGGACACGTTGAGTGAACGCTGACACTCAACATCACCAAGGAATTAACCCACTAGAGACTCCTCAACACCGGCTGTGCAGAGGCAAAGACTTGTGGTCTGGTTCCACACGGTAACATCACCACAGAGTCGGCCGCACTGAAGTCTGTTATCCGCCTAATCTGCGCTTCTGTTGCGTTCCCGGGGAACACATGAAAGAGAACCGGCGATTTATGTAAGCTGACTGAAGCTCGGGCGCATGAGTCCCCGTCGGATTCTACCGTTTGCGCATCGTGTTACGTTTTAGAAAGAGACAATGTGGTATTCGGTTTCCACAACATCAACTGATAGTACAGTCAGAGACAGTGTGTAAGGCTGTATCAGGCACACCAGAACGCCGTGGCGCAAGGGCCGTGAACGCAGACGACGCTGGTCCTAACGTACGCCAGTCCGTACCCAGTCAGAACGTAGGCCAGTCTGTACCCAGTCAGCCAGTCTGTACCCAGTCAGCCAGTCTGTACCCAGTCAGAACATAGGCCAGTCTGTACCCAGTCAGCCAGTCTGTACCCAGTCAGCCAGTCCATACCCAGTCAGAACGTAGGCCAGTCTGTACCCAGTCAGCCAGTCTGTACCCAGTCAGAACGTACGCCAGTCTGTACCCAGTCAGAACGTACGCTAGTCTCTACCCAGTCAGAACGTACGCCAGTCTGTACCCAGTCAGAACGTAGGCCAGTCTGTACCCAGTCAAAACGCAGGCCAGTCTGTACCCAGTCAGAACGTAGGCCAGTCTGTACCCAGTCAGAACGTAGGCCAGTCTGTACCCAGTCAGAACGTACGCCAGTCTGTACCCAGTCAGAACGTACGCTAGTCTCTACCCAGTCAGAACGTACGCCAGTCTGTACCCAGTCAGAACGTAGGCCAGTCTGTACCCAGTCAGAACGTAGGCCAGTCTGTACCCAGTCAGAACGTAGGCCAGTCTGTACCCAGTCAGAACATAGGCCAGTCTGTACCCAGTCAGCCAGTCTGTACCCAGTCAGAACGTAGGCCAGTCTGTACCCAGTCAGAACGTAGGCCAGTCCGTACCCAGTCAGAACGTAGGCCAGTCCGTACCCAGGCCATCGAAGCGCTCGGCGCACAGGGCCGACCCCGGCGGCTTAAACAGGGCTCTAGGGTCCATCTCCGGGTCTCAGGAATGTCATTATCTGGCTGTGACACCCCCCTCCTGCACCCCTCCTGCACCCCTCCTGCACCCCACCGCCACCACCTTTGGCCAAAGGATCACTTTAATGATTCGTACTGCGAGAAAATCCTCTGTCTGCAATCCTGTGTGAAAAGATCAAGGATGTTCAGGCGTTATTCTAACAGGGCAGAGAGGGGGGCAGGGGGAGGGAGGGAGGAGAGGGAGGGAGGAAAGGAGAGGAGGGGGAGGGAGGAGAGGGAGGGAGGAGAGGGAGGAGAGGGAGGAGAGGGAGGAGAGGGAGAGCAGGGGGAAGGAGGGAGGAGAGGGAAGGAGGAGAGGGAAGGAGAGTAGGGGAGGGAGGGAGAGCAGGGGGAGGGAGGGAGGAGGGAAGGAGGGAGGAGGGAGGAGAGAAGGAGGGAGAGTAGAGGGAAGGAGGGAGGAGGGAAGGAGGGAGAGTAGAGAGAAGGAGGGAGGAGGGAAGGAGGGAGAGTAGAGGGAAGGAGGAGGGAAGGAGGGAGTAGAGGGAAGGAGGGAGGAGGAAGGAGGGAGTAGAGGGAAGGAGGGAGGAGGGAGGAGGGAAGGAGGGAGAGTAGAGGGAAGGAGGGAGGAGGGAAGGAGGGAGAGTAGAGGGAAGTAGGGAGGAGGGAAGGAGAGAGAAGAGGGAAGGAGGGAAGGAGGGAGGAGGGAAGGAGGGAGAGTAGAGAGAAGGAAGGAGGAGGGAAGGGAAGCCCTATAGAATGTTGTTCTTAAGAACCTGCAGGGTTCCATATCAATGGCGGCAGCCGCCGTACGGCCCGGGGGTCGAAGACGTCTCAAAGCCTCCGAGAAATATGTGAAGAGAGAGACTGACTTCTCCCAGAGGTCTGCGTGGCGTTGGGGAGGGTTAACCAGAAACAACCACGCAGAGGAGGCACTTAGCATCATGTAAGCTGTGGATAGGATTACCTAGTTGCACTCCAGCTGGTTGAGATTTGAATAGAGCGGCTTGTGTTTCTTCCCACAGTGATAGTTGACTAGAGGCATTGATCTCGGCCTACATCACCGTCGTTCACATGCGGTTTACACGAAACGCCATTCCGACGCTACGACCGTCGGGTTTTAAAAAAAACAAACCGCCGGAGTTACGTTATCCAGCTCAAACACAAGGTAGGAGAACGGTTCAAAGGAGAGTGGTAGTTCAAAGCAGGAAAGGGGATTCCTAATCTCAGCCCATCATCAAAGGACATGTGATGTGCCTCGTGTAGGAAATGACAAAGTCCCGCAGCGCGCCGCTATTACCTGCCCTAAAACACAGGTCAGGGCAGTTCCTCAAAAGAAAATAGGCCCAAGCGCCCCTAAGGCAAAGAGGTCATTAAAGGGCACGCACGTGGACACACACAATCACACACAATCACACACACGCACACACACACACTAATACAGGAGGTCTTCATTACCCTTGTCTAACCTTGATAATTAGTGGCTAGAATTGCAACCTCCTGTAACTTGCAGCCAATGAGCAGCTCATTATGTGCAACCTGTGACCTCTTTAGACGACGGGGCACGATTTCTCTGACCCAGTGACTATGAAGTATTGGTCACACCTGTGCGCCCTGGTTACAGTCAAACCTCCCCAGGTTATCTCCCAGGTCATCCCTTGAGGGTGGGGGGGGGCGGGGGGTGTAAGGGGGAGGGGGGTTATCTTCTAGTTCCAGGATGGCTTGCTTTTAACTTCCGGAAGGGACTTCGATCTACAGCCTCAACTAGAATTTTCTAAGTCTAATTTCCTCTCTAAAATAGGTGCTAGGTTCCAGTCTTCAGTGTTGTTGAGAAGCTGCTTTGATAGTCAATTCTATTCAATTCTATTTCTATTCTATTTGTATTTTTAGATAGGTATTCTTGCACTATGCCTTCAGCACTAGATTATGCTCTTAGTCACTTGTTTTAGAAAGGAGATGCACTTGTGAGTTCTGGCAAGGAGCAGTACATTGGCTTTTCCTACGTTAAATGCAATTATTGTAAGTCACTTTGGATAAAAGCGTCAGTTAAATGATTGTAATGGGTGAAGATCCGAGAGAGAGAGAGAGAGAGAGAGCGAGAGAGAGAGAGAGAGCAGGAGAGAGAGAGAGGGAGAGAGAGAGTGAGAGAGAGAGATCTGAACAGTGTTTGTTGTCATGATGAACCTTGGTTATCACAACGTATCTGTGTATTTACAGTACGCAAGCCGTCACAGTACAGCACCTGCTATGTTCTAGAGAGGACCCAGAGGAGTCGCTGTGCAAGCATGTAACCTTCCATGATGAATGGATTAAATGGAGGGGTCAGGAATGATAAAAAATACAGAAAAAAACCATAGCCGGGATAAATCCCTCACAACGCTGCTGAAAGCTGACTACTATGAGTCCTCATTTGTATACGATACCAGTACGGTTCATATTAGCGCTGGTTGGGTTGTGTATGGCGCCGTGTTTGAGTATCAGTCCATTCAGGCACTCTGTTAATACTCTCCCTCAAACCAGACCCTCGTTTTCTAAGGCCCAGAGGTCCCCTGCAGTGCCGAGCCAGTCCCTCTGGACACTCACACGGAGGGGACACTTCCGGTCTGCCTGGTGCTCTGCTGCTGTCCGTCTGTGTGGTCAGTCCGTCCGTCAGTCAGTCAGTCAGCCATCCAGTCAGTCAGTCAGTCAGTCAGTCAGTCAGTCAGTCAGTCAGTCATCCAGTCAGTCAGTCAGTCAGTCAGTCAGCCAGTCAGTCAGTCAGTCAGTCAGTCAGCCAGTCAGTCAGTCAGTCAGTCAGTCAACCAGTCAGTCAGTCAGTCAGTCAGTCAACCAGTCAGTCAACCAGTCAGTCAGTCAGTCAGCCAGTCAGTCAGTCAGCCCGTCAGTCAGTCAGTCAGTCAGCCAGTCAGTCAGTCAGTCAGTCAGTCAGTCAGTCAGTCAGTCAGTCAGTCAGTCAACCAGTCAGTCAGTCAGCCAGTCAGTCAGTCAGTCAGTCAGTCAGTCAGTCAGTCAGCCAGCCAGCCAGTCAGTCAGTCAGCCAGTCAGTCAGTCAGTCAGCCAGTCAGTCAGCCAGCCAGTCAGTCAGTCAGTCAGCCAGTCAGTCAGTCAGTCAGTCAGCCAGTCAGTCAGCCAGTCAGTCAGTCAGTCAGTCAGTCAGTCAGTCAGTCAGTCAGTCAGTCATCCAGTCAGTCAGCCAGTCATCCAGTCAGTCAGCCAGTCAGTCAGTCAGTCAGTCAGTCAGTCAGTCAGTCAGTCAACCAGTCAGTCAGTCAGTCAGTCAGTCAGTCAGTCAGTCAGTCAGTCATCCAGTCAGTCAGTCAGTCAGTCAGTCAACCAGTCAGTCAGTCAGTCAGTCAGTCAGTCAGTCTGAGAGCTCTGTTCTCTGCGCACAGGGGATCGGTGTGGCTCTCACTTCCTGACAGGCAAGTTCACAAGTTTACAGCCAGACTCCCTGCTCTGTTCTCCTCTGTTCTGACTGCAGGGGCTCGCGGTCTCTCTCTCTCTCTCCCTCTCTCTCCCTCTCTCTCCCCAAGAGTGTCTGTTGAGGGAGAACAGGAGGGAGGGAGGCGAGGAGGGGAAGAAGAAGAGAGGAAGAAAGCAAAAAACAGGTTGGAACATTTTTCAGGGGTCCTGTCATTTTTTATCTGATCAGCCCAGAGCTGTTGGACTACAAATCAAAAGTGTGCCAGAGAGAAACAGAACACAACAACACAGACGGGAGCTGCGCATTCCAGCCTCCGCGAGGAAAAGTCCCATCCCCAGGCAGAGCCCGCAACTTTTCCTTGGCCCACTTTATTCTCTTCCGAGTGTCTTTCTCTCTCCGTGGACCTGGTTGCGGGATTACAACTGGGATTCCGACGGCGGTGTTTTGATGCACATCTCGAGTGCGCGGGGCCTCATTTAGCACACGGCCCTCTGGGTAAATCTAACCAGGGGAAGTGTGATATCACACAGTTATAACACAGTACAGTAGAAGGAGACTAAGGTGGATGACTGCACAAAGTGTTCCCATAAACTTGTGGGAGCTTTCTGGAGTTTGAGTCTCATATTTTTTGAGGCAATAATTGAATGCACCTTCGGAGTGGGACTATCATGTGCTCAACTGATTTGATTAAGAAATGAGTAACTAACTTGTTCACACTTGCAAAAGAACGACTGGCATTTAACAGAGCTATGCCTCCTTATTAAAAATGTGTGGTGCAGACACATTTAATTAAGCTATTTTTTTAGTACATTAATCTGGCCTATCAACAAATAATAACACATTCATTACACCATATCTAAGATGGTTAATGCTGGAACAGGTGTGAAGACAATATGTGGGTCAATACATTTTGTCATGTAATATGTCTCAGCATGCAGAAGAAGCTCTAGTGTGTGTGTGTGTGTGTGTGTGTGTGTGTGTGTGTTCCGAGGCCTACTCATCACCAAGGCAAAGCTTTGGTACAGTAAGTAATACATTTGAATCCTGCAATACCAAGTGGGCACAATAACACACAGGGTACCGTGCCATGTGGGCAACAACTGCATTCTGGGAGTGAGGCCTTTCAGTACAAGTAGCAACAGAGAGAGCCACCCCCTCTGGTAGCAACAGAGCCACCCCCTCTGTCGCCCTCAAACACCACCCGACTTTCCATGAGTCTTTGAACAGCGCCTGAGGAATAATGGATAGGGGGATGGATTGTGACAGGCTGGTTCTCTCCCTAATCCACCCTCTTATCCCCTCTCTCTCTCTTTCTCTCTCTCTATGTATCTCTCTCTCTCTCTCTACTGTAGGTTGTTGTTCTTTAGGCCCCATATTGGTCATTTGTGTTGCCATGGGGAAGCATGTAAAGCTCGTATTGCATTGCGTTCACCAACTCACGAAGGACAGTGCTTATAAACCACGGGCAACGTCATGGCATCCCGTTCTTTCCCTGCTTCACAGGGATTTTCGCAGGAAATGGCAGCATCCATAGACCTCTTACCTGACTCCAGATCCAGAGAACAGCCCAGTTCGGTTCTGATAGAGCCACTAAAAGACAGTGAAGACAAGTTCAGTTGGGCTTCTGTCTCAAAAGAGACACCAACACAGATGCAGAGGGACTAAACCACCTACTTTGTGATACGCAGGAGAGTTATGAATCCTAAATCCAACTAATATTTGGTAGTTGGTAAAGGAATTTTAACTCAATTTCTCCTACCTGAATGATTTTCAAGCCCTTTCCCTGGTCTGCACGTGAGCGCGCATTCTTACCGCATTGCGTGCGCATGGGCAGGTTAGGCCACTTTGGCCCATTTGATATAACCGTAGTGATGCGTATGGGGCGCAACTTGATTTTGAATGTTTCCGAGCATTCAAATAGATAAAATAAGAACGAACAAGAAACTATTTAAGTTAAATAGCCTAATACCCGAAGGCCAGTTCCGCTCCTGGAACATTTCCTGATTGGTGAAGCCATAGGGAGACGTTCGCCCGTGGGTGTATTAATAGAATAAATACGGTCGCCACGCTACTGTAGTCGAGCTGGGGGCATTTAGAAAAGGTAAGACCAACGGTCGTGTAGCCTAATTCAAAAGGTTCAGTTGGTGTTCTCAGTGTCCGTCTAATGCAATACAAACAATAGACTATCATATCAACAAACCCCTTACATTAGTAGTGATTACGGACAACGTGCACCAGGTGCAGCCTTTCATTCCTAGGCCTAATCGGTTAGACATATTTAGATTACGAATTTCTAACATTTGGCGAGCAAAACTGTTAGGTATTATTTCTGAATCGAGTTGTGGAAACACAACAGAAACATAAATAATCAGAAAAAGATGGAAACCTGTGTTCTTTGAATTAATATTTTGGAACATTTGTCTGAGCCTGTAGCCTAGGCTACAACTGACGAAGTACAGAGCCACTCCGTATTTAAATGACCTGATGACCTCATATGAGACCTGATCATGAACTTCAAGCTGCTCATTCAAGCCACGTCACTCATGCTCAAGGCAGCGGGTCAGATGTCACGCATTAGCTGGTTCAGAGGGTCACCTAGTGTTTTCTGTGCCTCTGGACATGAGAACCTGTCACAAAGAGAAAGTTCATCTGTCTGCTCTTTAGACAGGTTCACGCTGACCCCTGCGATAGACCCCCCACACAAAAAAATAACAACACCCTCAGGATCAAACTAGGAGTCGTTTAGTATTGGGAGTGGATGGTAGCCTGCTTGATCGGCATTTCATAATCACAACTTCATGTTAAGTTGTGATAGTTCGGTGCTGAACATCGTTTCTGCAGAGTCGGCACGGAGCCGGCGGACTCCCTTTGTCTCCATATCTGTGGTATCCAGCGGCCCTCTCCGCGCTCACATCATGTTGGATTCGGAGACTTGAGAAAAACCCCAAACCGGCACCAACCCCCCCCCTAGGCCAGGGGCGGGCGGCCCCCTCAGACCTGCCTAGGCACGCACCTGCCAAGCCCCGGAGTTTCTGCTGCTCCGTCTGCTTCCCTGGAGCGGATTCCCCCGGCATTCTGCCTCTGCCTGGGCCCTACGTCTGCGCTCCCCTGCTCGGTCCAGACATGTCGCTCTCGGCTTTCCAGAAGAAGCCAGGCAAAGCGGGAAGGCTCACACACGCGCACACACACACACACGAGCGCACAAACTCCGGTTCCGCAGTGCAGAAACACTCGTGGAGCGCGTGTGTGTGTGTGTATGTGTGTGTGTGTGTGTGTGACATGCCTCTCACCAACCGGCTTTCCCCTCGGGGCACTAAGACTCTCATTAGCGCCTAGCTAAAGACATCCCTTTCAACCCTCTACCGACCAAGCGAGGCGCGTCCTATACCAACAGAATGAAAGCGACGCGTAGAGCCCCTGCATGTAGTCTAAACACGCTATGTCCACAAGAAAGCCCCGTGCGGTTAGGTAATTGACTTAATCAGACATCCACACGTCACCTCTTCAACCAGCAAGCGTAGCCTACTGTACCGGGTAGGGGGAGGCGGGGCCTAGGCGGCGGGCTGTCAACCCGCCAGGCTTCACGGCAGCTCGGTGCGGGGCACCCATCCTCCCAGGTCCGCCCCATGTCGGGGAGATTAATGGGTAGTAACACAGCTAAGCAGACTATGTAATTACTTCAGTTAGTCACCAGACAGAGTGAAGTCAGTGCCGCTTGAACTCGGTGGCGTTTCTGGGATTTGGGATCGTCAGATGAGCTAAGATGGCCTCCCTCGCTCGGGTAAACATGAGACAAGGACATGACTGCAGATTGATGACTGCTCTTAAGTTGCTGGCTTAGCCAGGCTCCCGGAGCACGACCGCTTGTGTGCGAGGGAACATCGCGTTTGGCCCGAACAACAAACCCGGAGCCGAGTTCATACAACTCATTTGGGTTCATACCACTTATGAAATGGCTTATGGGAAGTCGAGTCGTGGCTTCGAAGACCGTACCGGGGCCTTTCGACTTGAAACCGAGCGCTGGTTCTTACGGCGAGAGAGACGCAGCGGAACCTTCTCGAAGCGGGAACCGACCGTCGTCCTCTTCACGCTTCCCTCGGTCGCTCCCTCCGTTCCCCGGCGTTCGCTCGTCAGCGCTGGCGTTCCTGTCAGGAACAGGTGGCGGCGGCGGCGGCGTGGCGAGCGTCCGGAGCGTGTTTACGGTATCACATTATTTTCCATCTGCTCAGCTGCTCTCAAGCCTCTCGGCTTCTCGCGTCAGTGTGCATAAGCCTCACTGGAAAGTCTCTGATACCTGGGAGCCTGCCTTAACAATGCTTACCTGTACTCCAAAGGAGATCAAAAGTGTGTGTGTGTGTGTGTGTGTGTGTGTGTTGGGGGGGGGGGGGGGGTAGCAGGTTTGGGGATGCTGTGGAGAGGGGGTGGGGTGGTTGTCGGAGAAAGCAAAAGAGCACATGAGCTGTGAACTTTCTGAGGGGGATTTTTTTTTTCCTCCGACTTCAATGGCCGGGCTTTTGTGTCGGGTCTTGGTGCAGCAGCGCACTCATCCACCCGAGAGCCGGCGCTGCACCGCGATAGGGTTGCGCCCCGCGGGGAGCCTGAGGTCATCCTGAGTGGCTCTCTGATCTGATAGGGTTGCGCCCCGCGGGGGGCCTGAGGTCATCCTGAGTGGCCCTCTGATCTGATCGCTCCCCTGTGATCCTCGCATGGCCTCCGGGGCTCTCAGTCTGCCCGGGCCCCGGCAACACGGGGAAGATCGTCTGCCACTCAACACTGGCATGGAGGCTTCCCTCTCTCTCTATCTCTCTCTCTTTCTCTCTCATTCTCTTTCTTTCTCTCTCTCCCTCTCTTTCTCTCTCTCTCTTTCTATCCCTCCCTCTCTCTATCTCTCCCTCTCTCTCCCTCTCTCTCTCTCTCTTTCTCTCCCTCCCTCTCTATCTCTCCCTCTCTCTCTCGTTCTGATCCCACTGCTGCAGTGTCGCTGGCTCTGTCGGGCCCCTCTAGGATTCTCTCTCTCTCTTTCTCTCTTTTTCTCATTCCCCGTCTCTCTCTCTGTCTCTCTCTCTCTGTCTCTCTCTCACCCACACATTCACACACTCGCTGTCATTCGCTGATGGTAAGCGATTGGCATTTGAAAGTGGCATTTACTATAAATAATAAATAAACGACGCCACCGAAAACGCGTTAACTACCTTCACGGCGAACACAAAGGTAGCTCCTTCTGGGAAGTAGGGATGTAACGATAACCGGTATAACGATAAACCGTGATAAATTTCGATTCAATTTATTGTGATAAAATTATCATTAAACCCGTGTTTGATTTCCGCGTTCTGTAAATACCGTCCAAAGTTGGCAGCGGTCTCCAAGACGCACTATTTTAACGTTTATGCAAAAAAACGTTAATTGCTGCTAATTTTATTTGTGGTTTTCAATATAAAACTTGGTGAAGTGATTTCAGTGTGTCTATCAGTAGTTTTAGAAAATGTTTATTAATGAATAATGTTCAGCACATTTTACAATACCGCGATAATACTGATAACCATGATAATTTTGGTCACTATAATGGTGATATGAATTTTTCACACCGTTACATCTCTTCTGGGAAGCGGGGTAGCAGTTATGCCTCAGCCTGCCTTAACAGTAAACATGTTAAAACACAGACGTAGCAAACATTTATTTTCTGCACCTTATCTCGGCAGGAGAAGAAAAAAATAATATGGCAGTTAAAATTAATTGCCTCAATGAAACTGTAATGGTTTCTGGCATCCCTGGTTGATATGGGCTGTCCCGGCGCGGTGGTTGATCCGTGTTTAGGCGCATCTACGGCGGCCCCCGCCGGTGAGGGGAGCTTCAGGAATGCCGCCTTCGCCCGTAACCGACCACACGCCTTCGCCCGTAAACCGACCACACGCCTTCGCCCGTAACCGACCACGTGCTGAACTGCGCCCGCCTTCAACCTGAAAAACTCCTGAGACATCTCCAGAGGAAAACCAGGAATTAATAAATAGAACTGTCTGTTTAAAAATGAGTGTGTGTGTGTGTGTGTTTTATTGGACATTGGGCCCTCTCCCAGAGTATAACCACTACAGGTTTGTGTGTAATCTCCCAGATAATCAGGACCTGTGCTGAACAGTCAGTACTAATAGGTCACATCCTTTGCCCTGGAGAGAGGCTGTTAGCTTCCATTCCAGAAGAAAGCAAACAGCAGCACTCCCCTTCGACTGCGTTAAGCGCTCATGAAGTCAATAAAACACTAGGAAAGTCGACCCGACTCCGGGGGGAAGACACGCCGGCCCTCTCATCATCCACGACAACCTGACACACTGATTGAGTCTGTAGGACAATGCGTCACTGTAGCCTACGTCTTCGTACCCAGAGACCCCAGCACTGTTCCTCTGAACAGACCTCTCTATGAGGGAGGGCCTCCCTAGCATTTCACCACCACCATCTCCGTTGAGGATCTGGAGTTCAGAGGTCAGTCTCTTCCTCTACTGCCGGCGTTCTCATGGGCAGACGCCACGGTACGGTTTCTCCTGGAGAGTGCAGGGAAGGATAAAGAGACTAGGCAGCGCAAGGGTGGAGTATGGCTTGGCTGGGTTACTAGCATACTCATCCCTCCCCCCTCTCTCTCCCTCTCTCTCTCTCTTCCTCTCCCTCCCTTTATTGCAGGTCCCTGGCCCTGGGACAGCAGTACTCGTCTCTGGGCTCCCAACCCATCCTCTGCGGCTCCATCCCTGGCCTGGTGCCCAAGCAGCTGCGGTTCTGTCGCAACTACATCGAGATCATGCCCAGCGTGGCCGAGGGCGTGAAGCTGGGCATCCAGGAGTGCCAGCACCAGTTCAGGGGCAGGAGATGGAACTGTACCACCATCAAAGACAACCTGGCCATCTTTGGGCCCGTGCTGGACAAAGGTAAGCTTCCCCGAGAAGGCCGTGTGACGTTCCCCCCGCGAAAACCCGACGTGCTCTTCTCCCCGACCACTGTACTCTTCGTTGCTAATGAGGTATTTTATTCAGCAGTGGTCCTCGGGGGGATTCTGAAAAAATGCAGAGTAGGCTATCATAAAACGCCAAGGATCATATAAACCACAATACAAAACAACACATTGGGCTATGAAACAAAACTCCACAGGACCAAACCAGGGAGGATCTGTGTAGAATCAGTAGTAGTTCAGAGGCTCATCAAGGCCACTAGTGTCTTATTGTGGATGTAACGAAAGCTTTTTAGGAAATAGCAGCGGCAGACTACGGTAAACAAGCAAGAGTCCAATACAGGAAGCTGTCAAAGCTAGTTGAGGTATCAGAGAAACGCTTTGCAGCTACCGCCTGTTCAGTCATCGCCTGTTCCGTGGCTTTTAACTGACAAACGACCGGGGCAATTACAATAATAGACACCTTTCCTTGCCGCAGTGAGCAATGAGCCCGCCGCTGCGAGCGCCGACACATTATTTAACTTCCATCAATCTTTATCTTCCACATCGCATTTGTCCTTTTGAGTCACGGCGTAATCTTTCGGGTTTCCCCCAACCCTGTTTACGTCGCGTTTCCCGACACGAGAGAAAGGTCAGCGTCGCAAGTTCTCTCAGAAAAAAAGCGACGGTTACAGTTGAGGACACGTATCGGGATTTTCAGCTCTGAATAGTAGTCGTCGACGGTCTTAACACCGACTGTGTGTTTTTAAACAATCCCTAAAAGCCGATACAAAAACAGAAGGCACAAAGGAAACAGAACCGGGGCTGTTTGAGCGACGAGGGTTTTAAATCCCTAACGATAAAGATGGGACTTTGTGTTGGGGGGCGACGCCTCCGATGGGGGAATGAATCAGCGTGTGGATCTGGGCTGAAACAGGCAGGGTGAACCCTCCTCACCCCTCAGTCAAATAAAAAGGAGGGGGTAGGCCAAATGAGATTACAGGCAATAGAAAAGGGCTGGGGGGGGGGGGGGGGGGGGCTGTGTGTGTGTGTGGGGGGGGGGGTCTCAGCTCAACCCCTACTGTGCATGAAGACCGGTGCGCGCCTCACACTGCTCCAGCTCCCACGGACGCCCCATTCACACGCCCTTTTGACTCTGTCATGAAAACAGGCTGAAAGGGAATCTTGCAGAAAAAAAAAACACACACACACACACACCCCGAGGGCCGCCATGTTGGGCTGAGGTGGGAGGAAGAGGAAGGGGGGGGGGTTCTTAGGTGGGCAGGGGAGCGGTCCGAGAGACGGGCGAAAAGGGGTCGACGAAGGAAGTGGAACCCCAACCGCAGAGCGGCTACTGGTCACTTCAACCACTGGGGTAGTTAACGGCGGTGGTGGGGGGGTGGGGGGGGTAATACGGGGGAAGGAGGGCAGTTGTGGCTGGGTGTTGGTGGTAGCGGAGAACGGGGTTGCGGGGTGGCGGAGGGGAGGTTTGGTGTTGGGGTCGGGGTGGTGTTGGTGGTGGTGGTGGTGTTCGGGGGGGAGTTAAGGGAATGCCAGCTCTGGGCAGAGCCGAGCGGTGGGGGCAGCCTTTGTTTGGCTAACCCAGTGTGACACAAGGGAAACAAAGGCGGATTGATGGACCCAGCAGGTAGCAGGAGCAGCGCTGGCCTTGGCTGACAGCCAGAGCTTCAGGGGCCCACGGCTCACAGGGCCCCGTTGTGGAGAGCCCAGCAGGGCTTGCCAGGGCTAGCTGGGACTCCCGCTCGCCTCCCAACCAGAGGTGTGTGTGTGTGTGTGTGTGTGTGTGTGTGTGTGTGTGTGTGTGTGTGTGTGTGTGTGTGTGTGTGTGTATCCAGTCAAACAAACATTCACAGGGGTTTTGAGACCAAAAAATGTTGCTTTTTCTTTGTCGTAGAATGAAAGCACACACTGGGAGCTCAGACGCCGGGGGCTTGGCGCTAAGGTGTTGTGTACGCTGTCACGGCCGCGCGTTCGCAACGTGTAACGCGCTCACTTCCAGCTCATATTAACATGCTGAACACAAGTTTGAACAAAGCCCGTTGGTCTTCGGTAAGAGTGACCCGGTGACCGTGTAACATTTCCATTTGGCAGATGCACACCGGAGCAGTTACAGTACCTGACCTCTCACCTAATAAACTATCACCTGATCAGTACCTGACCTCTCACCTAATAAACTATCACCTGATGAGCTACCGGCCAGAGGATGAAGTAGCTCAACCATAGTAGGCTTGTTGTTTCACATTTTGTCAACACAAACGGCACTGTTTAACATGCAAGAGAGAGACAGAGAGAGAGAGATAGACAGACAGAAAGAGAGAGAGATAGAGACAGACCGACAAGAGAGAGAGAGAGACCAACAGACAGGGAGAGAGAGAGAGACAGAGAGAGAGACCGACAGAGAGAGAGAGAGAGAGACAGACAGACAGACAGACAGACAGACAGAAAGAGAGAGAGAGATAGAGACGGACCGACAAGAGAGAGAGACCAACAGATAGAGAGAGACAGAGAGACCAACAGAGAGAGAGAGAGATAGACAGACAGACAGAAAGAGAGAGAGATAGAGACAGACCGACAAGAGAGAGAGAGAGACCAACAGACAGAGAGAGAGACAGAGAGATAGAGACCGACAGACAGAACGGCTGAGGCCACAGCGTACCGATGCCCCTACTGGTGGACAGGGAGTCACACACGTCTTTGTGAGTCGGGACGTATTGCGGTCGCTGTCCTCGGAAAGACGTCCAGCCTGGCTGGGGGACACAGTTGGGTCTCACAGGACGCTTAAAACAGTGGAGCCATTGCTCAGGGGGCCCACCCTTCCCCTCTGGGTTTCAGCGTGTGTGTGTGTGTGTGTGTGTGTGTGTGTGTGTGTGTGTGTGTGTGTGTGTGTGTGTGTGTGTGTATGTGCTCACGGCGGCAGAGGAGGCCATACGTTTGGCGGAAAAACGGGCGAGCGGCTATAATAAGTGTGCGGCGATTGTGAAACAATGGCGTCCGGTTACATAATAAGCTGTTGCGTTCAAAGGAGGCGTAACTCCATCTCTCAGCGCAGACGAGGGCGAGGGGGGCTGCTAGGTTTCACCCAGAGGCCCCGGGCCCCAACTAGGGGAGATGGTGGCGGTGGTGGAGGGGACGGGGGGGGGTGTGGGGGGGGGTGACATTCCTGAAACACTATCCAGATGCGAAGCCGCTCCCCCAAAGGGACGACGGCGGGTCGCTGTGATCCCACCGAGCGTCAAGGGCGGCCTGACACAGCCACAATGGGATGATGTCACCTGGGAGCTCTCCACCTCACGTCTCCTCCAGCGATATACGGCGCATTCCTGGATCAGCAGGTCATAATCAAAACGATCAGTCAGAGAACTGAAAAGGGTTAGGGCACTGATTGAGAATGTCTTTTATTTTATTTTTTTACCCCCCTCCCTGCGTTGACGAGGCCCGCCCCCCATTCAGTTTCGGCACGGCTCTCGAGCAGTCCTCCCCGAAATACCTTCCATGTCACATTATTGCTGTGGTGAATTGTGTCAAGCCACGGTGTTTTCCGCCGCGATGTTCGAAGCGTCCTTTTCAGGTATGCACGCCTGCTTGAAGATGAAATGGCGCGTTAAAAGGTTTGAGCCCAGGGGGATCCCCTTTCATTACCCCTGCATGAATGTTGGCAGCCGGTCACAAAGATGGTTGTTGTCAACGCGGAAATAAAGATTGACGTTTTGTTTACGTATATGTTCCCCCTTTCTATCTCTCTCTCTGTCGGTCAATCTATCTCTCGCTCTCTCTCTGTCTCTATCTCTCTCTCTCTTTCTCTGTCTGTCGGTATCTCTCTCTTGTCGGTCTGTCTCTATCTCTCTCTCTTTCTGTCTGTCTCTATCTCTCTGTCGGTCTCTCTCTCTCTCTCTGTCTGTTGGTCTCTCTCTCTTGTCGGTCTGTCTCTATCTCTCTGTCGGTCTCTCTGTCTCTCTCTCCGTCTCTCTCTCTCTGTCTGTCCCTATCTCTCTCTCTCTCTCTCTCTCTGTCTCTCTCTCTGTCTGTCTCTCTCTCTATCTCTCTGTCTGTCTCTCTCTCTGTCTCTCTCTGTCTCTCTCTCTCTCTCTCTATCTTTCCCTCCAGCCACCCGAGAGTCCGCGTTCGTCCACGCCATCGCCTCGGCGGGGGTGGCGTTCGCGGTGACGCGCTCCTGCGCCGAGGGCACGTCCACCATGTGCGGCTGCGACTCGCACCACAAGGGCCCGCCCGGCGAGGGCTGGAAGTGGGGCGGCTGCAGCGAGGACGCCGAGTTCGGCGTGCTGGTGTCCCGGGAGTTCGCCGACGCCAGGGAGAACCGGCCGGACGCCCGCTCCGCCATGAACCGGCACAACAACGAGGCGGGGCGCACGGTGAGTCCCCGGGCGCCGCGGCGGGCGGGCCGCGCGACGGGCTAGTTACACAAGGCCGTCCCATACCACGTAACCGTTTGTTATATAGTCAGGTAGGATCGACAAGTCGAGTCTCCCCGTCTTAGACATACCCTGTACACTTACACAAGACGTGAATGCAGGGCACACCCTGAATGAACACACTCTGAACACACTCTGAACACGCCCTGAACACGCCCGACCCGCGCAGCTCAAACAGGGAAACCACAACAAGGGAGACAATGAACAAAGCTCAGATTGTTTTGTAATAGAGGTGGAATCATCCACAGTAAACAGTGAAAGATTACTAATTGTATGACAGATGGGATTTTTTGCTATTTGACTTCAGCCTCACGATTTGGTGAGTTTCAACCTGAAAAAAGTAGCACTTGGGTTTTGAATGACTGGATAATTACCTGATCTGAGCAAACCCACCCCCCCCTCCAAATCCCCCCCCCCCCCTCGATCCCACCTGCCTTTCATGCCTCGCATCCCAACCGAAATTCCCTGACAGACGAATAAGTTAGTTGAGGGGGGGAAAAATCGGGAGAATCAGTGCGGACTTAAACCGTCAGTCGCGCTGTCACTGCTCAGCGAGATATCTGGTTGAGGGCTCCACGCCGGGGCGCTGAGGGGCATTCGGAGGGACCACACGGCAACAAGGCAGCCCTTTGATCTGAGCAGACAGGAGCGGGGGGGGGGGGGGGGGGTCGAGAGACCACCGCAGGAGCAGAACAGCGCAACCCCCCTGTCAGGACCCCCCCCCCCCCCCCCCGTCTCCCCTCTCCTCAGCTTGATCCCGGTCGCCCCACCTGGCCCTCTCACGCTCCATTGTCCTCCGACCCCCAACCCCCCACACACACCTAGGGCCCCTGAGAAACGCCAGGGGGGCCTGAAGAGCCCAGGACATGATGTCACGCCACCCCCCTTCCCCACACACACACACACACACCTCTCTCCCCCCTCCCCCCCATAGGTGCTACAAACACCTGCCTTCTGCTGCAGCTGGGGGAATTCTGCGGCTAAATATAGCCGAGGAATTAAAGCGAAACAAATCAAAACAAAGGCGAACAGAGCCGCCGGGCGTGGTTCACGTGAGCGTGACTTCAGAGGGAATTAGCGGCGCGGTGAGAAGACCTGCCTCTAAACTTCTACAGCTGCAAGACACACACACACACACACACACACACACACACACACGCACACACGGTTCAGCCCTGACGGCATGTCGCTGTGATCCTACTGTACCGGTCCGTAAGCTAGTCGCTCGTCAGCATTGCTGAATTTCCCCCCCTGTAAATTACAGCTCATAAAAAGCCGCTGCCCAGTCATAAAAACACCTTTCCCACGGACCCACCTGACCTCCCGGTCGAACCCGTCCACAGACCGAACACGCCAGATGAAGCAAGCTGTTACCTGGGCTAAACGAACGTAGCACACGCCGTCGACCAAACCACCCGATACCCCAATAAACCGTCCGGTGTTAATCACGAGCGAGGTCTACTCTAATCACATCCGCAGGAGAGCGAACCAGGGTTTGTCTTAGGGCTGGGTATCGATTCGGATTTCAAGAATCGATTCGATTCCGATTCACAAGGTACAGAATCGATTATCACGATTCAATTCGATTCGATTCGGTTCAATATCGATTCGGTTAGTGTTACTAAAACCTGTTTTTTTTTTAGCTGTAACCTTAATTACATGACTGCCAAGTTATGCAACACTTCAATACTAGGGCTGGGTATCGATACTGATTTCCAAAAATGAATGAATGAATGAATCATTGAATGAATTTAACTATTCATTCCTTCATTTATTCATTCATTAAATAAAAGATCGATTTTGGGATTCATGAATCAGTTCTGAATCATTTGATTCAGAATCGATGAATCGGCCCTAGTTTTGTCTATCGTGTGTCTAAGCCCCCCCCCCTCCCCCTTCCTCTGACAGACCATCCTGGACCACATGCACCTGCGCTGCAAGTGCCACGGCCTGTCGGGCAGCTGCGAGGTCAAGACGTGCTGGTGGGCGCAGCCCGACTTCCGCATGCTGGGCGACTACCTGAAGGACAAGTACGACAGCGCGTCGGAGATGGTGGTGGAGAAGCACCGCGAGTCGCGCGGCTGGGTGGAGACGCTGCGCGCCAGGTACGCCTTCTTCAAGCACCCCACGGAGCGCGACCTGGTCTACTACGAGGGCTCGCCCAACTTCTGCGAGCCCAACCCGGAGACGGGCTCGTTCGGGACGCGCGACCGCGCCTGCAACGTGTCGTCGCACGGCATCGAGGGCTGCGACCTGCTGTGCTGCGGCCGCGGTCACAACACGCGGACTGAGAAGCGCAAGGAGAAGTGTCACTGCATCTTCCACTGGTGCTGCTACGTCAGCTGCCAGGAGTGCCTGCGCGTCTACGACGTCCACACGTGTAAGTGAGGGCGGGCGGGGCGTGGCAGGTTGGGCGTGGCGGGGGGGGGGCGTGTGATCCCGACATGCAGACGGACAGACAAGATGGATGGATGGATGGATGGACCGACGGACAAGCGCTGCCGCCCATCACACACACACACACACACACGGACGTTCAAGCAGGCACAGGCACCGATGGGTAATGGCACTTCTGTACTGGAACTCTTTATTTTTCGCCCTTGTTATAAGAAAATGACCCACCCCCCCCCCCCCCCCCCCCCCCACACACACACACACACACACACACAACCCCTAACCCCCCTGACCCCCAAGACCTTCAACGTCTCGCCTGCTACTATATACTGTACAGGTTTATCAGTTGAAAGTGTCCTGCCTGTCAAGGAACACACGGGAGGGTCAGTTTCCTTTGGACTAAGCTCAGTTGTTCTGCTCCCAGGCGTTGGGCCACGACCCCCCCCACCCCATTTATTTATTTGCCCCCGCCCTACCACCCGCCCCCCACCTCACACAACCATAAACGGCTGTGGCATCTAACACTTCTTACCTGTGAAATTAATGCCGTAATAGATGACTTTCAGACCGCCTCTTAACTAACGCCTCACCTCTGCATTTGCCTGGCTGCCCCCCCCTCCCCACCGCCCCCCCCTCTCCCGCCCCAACGTCATATAGTCATACTGAACACGCACGGCAGCCCGGGAACCAATCAACTTTGACTACTGAACTCAACGGTGGAGCGGGCTGCTACTGGACACGCCGAGGCCGCGCCCCCCCCCTCCTCCTAAACTACTGAGCTGACGGAAGCGCCCCCCCCCCCCCCCCCGGGCCGGGCCTGCACACTGGACTGGGACGGGCGTCTGGGAGATCCTGGGAGCCTGGGTTTATAGCCCCGCATTTCTGAAATATTAGCAAAGGGCCGGGACTTGAGGTATGCGCTCGCCCGACGCGCCTGTTCCCATTACTAACGAGTATGCACTATTCTGCTATTCAAAACACACACACACACACACAAAACTGAGATGGTAAACATTTGGGTATTGTTATTTATGAGTTGATTCTTCCTGTCTCTGTCTGCTGGGACGTCGGCCTACCAGCTCCAAGAACGAAGAGATCCTTCGTTCCTTCCATTCGACCAGAAAAGAGAATCACCTGATTGATGTTATTTCCATGGTTATGACACATCATGCTGTTTTACAGTATCCTAGAATCTGATAATGAAATGCCAGAGAGAAGAATACATTCAAAACAAACACATAAGGTTCAGGTACAGTATACGAGTTCTGCATTTGACTATATTGGATGAGTGTGTCAACTTTTACATTAGACCTGATGCAAATACTACTATGTCATAAAGATACGTATTTGGAGATGCATTTCATCAAATACACTTACATTGCATTTCATTAGGTTCCTCTTGGTACTGTGAAACACTTGTCTACTGTAAGCGAAACCCCGGTCTTCTCACTAGGAAGAGGGACATGTGATGACATGTGGAGAACAGAGGAGAGGCCTTGTCCCAATCGGCTTCAATAGCTCCCTTTCCTCATCTCCTTCCCTTGATTGCGGCTCGTCCGAGGAGACTGTGTAGAATAAGCAGTCTGGAGGTTTCTCCGCGGGACTTGAAGACAGGATGGGAATGTTATTGAGGCCGCTGGGACAGACTGACGAGTGTAAATGTGTGTGTGTGATGGTTGCCAGTGATGGGAGGGTGTGTGTGTGTGTGTGTGTGTGTGTGTGTGTGGGAGAGGGAGGGGAGATGTCAGTGGCTTCACAATGGTGGAACAAACTGTGCGAGGCTTCCACACGACATGTTCCGACAGTCCTACGTGCTTCCTATTAATTATATTTAACAACAAAAATACAACTTACCCAGTAGTATAGGCTCCTGTCTTTGTGACATAGCTTAGCACCTGCGTCACCTTCTAAAAAGCCCTCCTTACCTGGGCCCTTTCACATTCAGTTCCTTCCTTTCCTCCCCGCTATATCCAAAGTTTTGTACAAAGGTTTTAAAGTTAATAATTCCCTTTTTATTTTATAATCTGAAAATGTTATGTTTTTATAAATATTATTTATTATACAATGTATATATCTGTATGACTGAACTAAGATTATATATTTGAAGAAGAAATGACTGTCTCATGCTTTTGCTTCTTAGCCAGAGATACTCTGAGAATCTTGACCGTTTTTTGAGCATCAGTTATTTAAACCTTTTCCTTCTCAAGTCGTGTATGATAATAGACCTTGCACATAACACTACTGATCTCCTTTCTAAACTGAAGCTGCGTTGGTGTTCAAGATGTGATAGATGGTGCTCCTTGCATAATAAATAGTATGACCCTCCTTACAATCTCATTATAATGTCTCAATCTGCTCGAAGGTATTTATACATTTGTGAAACACACGATGACTACAATGTGTTCAACATTTTCTAGCCTACTGACAGGTAAACAGCCAGAGTATTAAGATACCTGTGGCATTAAAACCCACATTATACTGTGTGGATTAATCACAATCATACACATTAAAACCCACATTAATACTGTGTGGATTAATCACAATCATACACATTAAAACTCCTCATAGTATACTGTGTGGATTAATCACAATCATACACATTAAAACTCCTCATATACTGTGTGGATTAATCACAATCATACACATTAAAACTCCTCATATACTGTGTGGATTAATCACAATCATACACATTAAAACTCCTCATAGTATACTGTGTGGATTAATCATAATCATACACATTAAAACTCCTCATATACTGTG
>NC_140262.1:4129619-4162119 GCF_949987555.1 Borostomias antarcticus
AGCCCTCGCGGACTTCGCGGGAGCGCGCCCTTAAGTCTGCGAGTCTGCAAGGGTGGACATTGGGACTGGGCCTTAAAGTCCCTGAAAGGGGGGATTCCACAAGAATTGAGACATGATGATACGTTAGGAAGAGAAGGTCACTCAGGGACAGGAGTGACACGCGGACCGACGAGGTAGCCGCTAGCTTAGCGTCACACACCCTGAAGATGTGCTTAATGAGCAAAACAAACAAACGTACTACTTCTACGATATAATTTAAATTAAAGACGGTCCTTAGAAGAGATAATTTCTCAGCGCGATGATCACGTCTAGAGATTACAAACAATTTAGGGTCTAGACTGAGGACTAGATGGCAAGATATTAACGGGTTATTGCACCTGCTTAATGGCATTTAGTCCAGACTAACGAGGCCCTAGATAAGCATCAGACCTGTCATTAAGACCTGCCCGGGGGAAGGGGGGGGGGCAGACTGAGTTGAGGAAACTGGGCTGGGGGGGGTTGAGGTACAGCGTGGAATAGGTAGGATGTTTGGGGGGTAGGAGGGGGCTGCTGGGGGGGGGGGGGGTACCCCCTTTCTGGGTGACCTTTCTGGGTGTGAAGAGATACATGAGTCAGAGTGAAACGCCCAAATATGTAGGATCGCAAATAAAGACACACACACACACACACACACACACACACACACACACACACACACACACACACACACACACACACACACACACACACACACACACACACACACACACACAGCGATCATCTCTGTCAACACCTGGCAGCGCTCCCCCGTACCGGCCAATCACCTCCTCACCTTTCGCTCCGCCGTATCACGGCTCGCCATCTCATTACGACAGCCAGCTGGTCACGGCCAGGGGCGCGCTCCCGCAACCTTAAGGTCACCGCGCACGCCAGACGCCGGGACCCGGCCGCGCGCGTGTGTGTGTGTGTGTGAGTCACCGAGATGCGCGGCCGACCGCTCGGTCTACACCCCCGTACTTTTTTGCGAAGTGAATCAACAATGCAGTCGCAGACGTGTCAGACAGATATTTGTGAGTCAGTGTTTGCGATGATCGCTCGTTGCGTGAGGGGGCGGGCATTCCTGGGCCGTAACTCACTGACAACGACGGCTGACGCCCGCGACGAGCGGCGAGGACGCTGCGCCTTCGGACAAAGACGAGAGCGCTGGAAACAAAAGCGCTACAGTGATTGCTTTCTCTAAAGTCTGGTATTGGTATTAGTCTGGGATTTAATGCCACTTGGACACAGAGGCCCTTGTTCGCTTCATGGTGTTCCAGAGACCGACAGAGTGATTTGTTTTGGCACGCGGTCCTCCGGCTCCCGCCTTGCGGAGGGCTAACGGGCCGGTCCAACTAAACCCCAGTGCATGCTGGGAGACGGGGAATGGTGGTTAGAGAGCGAGGCGCTGAGAGAATGAACACACAGCGTGAGCTATAGCAAGAATGAATGGAGGATAGAGGGAGTTAGAAAGAGAGGGATAAAAAAGAGAGAGTTGGAAAGAGAGAGACACTACAGAGAGAACGGCAAATGTTGAAGGTATGGAGAGAGTGAGAGAGAGAGAGAGAGAGAGAGAGAGAGAGTGAGAGAGAGAGAGAGAGAGAGAGAGAGTAAGCGAGTGAGTGAGAGAGAGAGGGAGAGAGTGAGAGAGAGACAGGGAGAGAGAGTGAGAGAGAGAGTGAGAGAGAGAGTGAGAGAGAGAGAGAGAGAGAGAGGGGGAGAGAGTGAGAGAGAGACAGGGAGAGAGGGAGAGAGGGAGAGAGTGAGAGGGAGAGAGTGTGAGAGTGAAAGAGAGAGAGAGAGGGAGAAAGAGAGAGAGGGAGAGAGGGAGGGAGGGGGAGGGAGGGAGAAAGAGAGAAAGAGAGAGAGGGAGGGAGGGAGGGAGGGAGGGAGGGAGGGAGGGAGGGAGGGAGGGAGAAAGAGAGAGAGAGAGAGAGAGAGAGAGAGAGGGAGGGAGGGAGGGAGGAAGGACAGCTCACCCATCTGCTCCACTATATCAGGAGGGAAGACTCTGGAGGCGAAGGCTCGCCTGAAGATGGCGGAGAACTCCTGGTCCAGACCTCCGATGCCCATCCTCTCGAAGTTCCAGTCAGGGTTGATGATGGACTGACGGGACTCCCTGGTCTTGGCTTTCCCTACAGGGGACAGGGGGACAGGTGGACAGGTGGACGGGTGGACAGGGGGACACGGCTTAATCAATCAATCAATCAAAGCTTTATTTGTATAAATATATACAAATAATCGGTATAGTGTGTGCTAAAGACACACTATACCGATGGACAGAGTGCTGCTAAACAGAGAAACATTAATTTCGCACAAAAACGTCCTCAGGTTTTGTATCAGTTGTACGCCTCATGAACGCAGGTTGTCAAAATATCTCAAAAACAAAAGCTAGTCGAAAGCGCGCTGGCATGTTTCTAGATGTATTTTCTAGTCGGTTCTAGTCAGTCGGCAAGAAGTGGGAAGAGAAAATATAAGCGTGTGAATGCTGCCCCCTTGTGGTAGTTCCAGGCAAACGGCTGGAATTGATGGGAGTTGTAAGTAGGTACTTTATTAATCCCCTGGTGGGATACTCAAGATAAACCCTAAACAGGGATGCACAACAGTTGGCTGTGCCTTGTAAACACATTTTGGCTTTAGCTCATTAAACATCCCTCCACTCTGTGAATGCTCACATGCTCGGAAAAGAACGCTCTAACGGCTTTGAATTACACTTCTGTAATCGGGTGAGAATAAAACGAGTCTGCCGATAGGGGCTTGCGTCGTGATGAGCTGTGTGTGTGTGTGTGTGTGTGAGGGGGGGGGGCACTCACCAACCAGGGTAAGAGAAGAGCTCTCAGCCTTCTCGAAAATCACCTGACTGTTGCCATGCAACAGTCCAATCTGGATCTACGGGAACAACAGACGCATAGCGATGAGAGGAGCACATAGTGGACTGTGAGGTCATTCATACACTACTTGGCAACGCCAACGGTATAGCTGTCCTTTCATTGCATACGTTGTGTTAGCGAACCGCTAAAGCGCTGCCGTTGGTGCATTGTGAATGGTTGTAACAAGATGGAGGTTGGGGCAGGCAGGTACCTTTTGCCTTTTCCCAGGCGGCTCTGCTCTGCTCTCCTTGAGGATGCTGGGGTCCATGGCATCGATGTCCTTTATCTGCAGGCTAAACAGCTTATCACAGAAACTGAACACCAGCTAGACCAGGGGGAGAGACAGAGGGTGAGAGACAGACAGAGGGAGGGAGGGAGGGAGGGAGGGAGGGAGGGAGGGAGGGAGGGAGGGAGGGAGGGAGGGAGGGAGGGAGGGAGGGAGGGAGGAGGTTTGAATAGGTCTTAAGAAAGGAATGTTAAATCGTTGTCAAGATTGTTCCCACGGCTACAAGCTTCCAGGTCCTCCAACCAACCCCATAATACACTTCTCCTGCTAACCAAGTCTGCCTCGCCCCCTGCCCCAGCCCCTGCCCAGACCCCTGCCCCGGCCCCTGCCCCGGCCCCTGTACCTGCTGGTTCACGGTGAAGGCCTGGCTGTTGAAGTGCTGGATGAACTCGGCGGCCATCTTGTCCGAGTCGTAGGCGTTGCTGTCCACGCTCTTCTTCTGCAGGAAGTCGATCTCCACCGTCATGCTGCTCATGCACTGCTTGGCCATGTCAAACTTGTAGTTGGTGACTGCAGAGGTCAGAGGTCAGGGACACGGAGGACAGAGTGAGAATACCACAACCTTCACTTCCCTCCTCAGGAACCTGGAACGCTAGGAAAACAGATCCCAAACAAACCTACTGCCTTATTTCCCGTTATTTTAACCAGGAATGTGTTCAGTATGTCTCAACCAGCCATTAGGGCATGGCCTGCTGTTAGTGCTTAAAGGAAAATGCTCGTTTTTGACAACCTGGACCTTATTTACGACATATTATAAGAAGTTTGACTCACCGAGATCACTTTTGTGTTGTTCGGAGGCCTGTAGAAGAAATTTAAAATCCAGCGCGAGCCATATATCCATGTAATTGCGTCGGACGGGGCAACGGGAATGCAGTTTCTCAAAATCCATTTTCGGCCGCTAAACGGTTGTTTTCATCAATCAGATTGGATGAATCGACAGTTGAGATTCCTCAACGCGAGCCATTGTTGTTTTTGTTTTCAAATACGTGGTCTTTAGCCTCTGTAATATGATCTTTACACGCCTCTCCCCCACTTGCTCCAGCACGCATGCGCACAGGCCAGCGCGCAGACTGGCTATTCTCCGGCTCACATTCTCTGCGCTACGATCGGATTGTTGCTGACGAATGACGACGACAATATTCTCGGCACCAACAACGATCGTAGCGCAGAGAATGTGAGCCGGAGAATAGCCAGTCTGCGCGCTGGCCTGTGCGCATGCGTGCTGGAGCAAGTGGGGGAGAGGCGTGTAAAGATCATATTACAGAGGCTAAAGACCACGTATTTGAAAACAAAAACAACAATGGCTCGCGTTGAGGAATCTCAACTGTCGATTCATCCAATCTTGATTGATGAAAACAACCGTTTAGCGGCCGAAAATGGATTTTGAGAAACTGCATTCCCGTTGCCCCGTCCGACGCAATTACATGGATATACTGGCTCGCGCTGGATTTTAAATTTCTTCTAAAGGCCTCCGAACAACACAAAAGTGATCTCGGTGAGTCAAACTTCTTATAATATGTCGTAAATAAGGTCCAGGTTGTCAAAAACGAGCATTTTCCTTTAACTACCTTTTTATGATATTCAGTAACAAATGCTTGGTTAGTTACACTAAATCTAGAACCTTCCTTTTCGAATGTTGAATTGCTCATTGGGAGCAATTTGGGGTTCGGTGTCTCGCCCGAGGACGCTTCGACATGCGGACGGGAGGAGGCAGGATTCGAACCGCCGACCCTACGGTTGTATGCCAATGAGACTACTGGGACGCCAATGCGACACCCGTATTACTCATCAGAAACAAAGTAGCCGACTACGATGACATCGTTTCACTTCGCTCCGTGTTGCCAACATCGTCTATGGTTGTCACGGCTACGCATCAGCAATGACGTTCGATCCAGGCGGGTGCGTCGGTCTCTAGTGATCGCTCGGGGGAAAATGGAGTCCGCCTTCCCCCGTGGTGCGGAAGCAACGTCAGATCTCGACGGGGCGTAACGACTCCGAGGCCGATATCAGGCTAGCTGGAACACGCCGTGCGGAACGGAGAACTGTTCTCTGTATGTAAATGAGCCAATTACCAAGGTCTGGGGTTGGAGTCAGCAGCACGGGAACTGAGGGACTCTCTAACGAACTTTCCACAGCAGGAGCCCAGGGGATGAAGCCGAGGAGAGAGGGCCGTCTTTCTGGAGTTCTTCCCAACTAAAGATCTATCAGTCCTTTGATAAGTGACATAAGACAACTCTTTTTTGGGGTTTTTGATGAAGTCTGAAGTCAATTCAGGGAAGTTGAAAGGAAAGATCTGACTTGAGAAGAAGAAGAAAGACCGACCCCCCCCCCCCCCCCCCCATCACTTTCTCTTATGACTCTTAGTTTTCTTGGGTATATGTACAGTACTGTATGCTATGGGCATCGGTGATATCAAAGAGTGCGTTCGTGCATTGTTTAGCTTTTTCTGAAACCGGGCCAAACGTGTGGAAGTTAAAGGAATGTTATTGCGTTTGCTTGCTTCATTAGAGATTACATGTATATATATATATGTTCTTGCTCTTAAATAGACTTTTGCTTTTGCGTGTGATGGTATAACAGTCAGGGATGAGTTCGGGATGAGTTATCCCTAGCGACCGTCTCTCTACGGGGCTACTGTGGCCCGGATGAAGACTCCTTGTTTTGACTCCTGAAGACCTTTTTGTTTTGTCTTGTGGAAGAATCAAAAACGAGACAAGCGCGTCTCCTGACTCGTTGATCCCTCTTGGACCAATCACGAGGCAGCGTTTCTGATTGTGTCTAATTGTATATACAGTATGGCTGAGACTGCCCTGGGGGGATTCACTAAGCTGGCTAACTGTACGCCTGACTTCTGCAATCAGTAAAACCTGGATACTCTACAAATATGGAACATGGACTGAAGAAAAAATAAAATAAATAAAAGCTTGCCAGGTTTTACTTTGTACAGAAGTCAGGCTTACTGTATCAGAGAGAAGCTTTGCTATCACTGTACTCTTCCTCTCTCTCTGTGAACATAACTATACTGTAGAACAACACGATTGGTCAGCACAAGCTCTCCTTATTTTTTTTTAAAGATATTTTTAGGGCTTTTCAGCTTTAATGGGATAGGACAGTTGAGAGAGACAGGAAACGTGAGACAGAGAGGGGAGGACATGCGGCACAGGACCCGAGCCGGGAATCGAACCCGGGTCCGCCTCGCAAAGGACTAGCCTTCATATGGGGCGCGCCTTACCCGGTGAGCTACCGGGGCGCCCCACAAGCTCTCCTTATTGATTCATATCATTTCAAGATTGGATTATCAATTTCTTCCACAAACGACAAGATATGTGATCTACCGCCATATTTACAGAGTGTCCCCTCCCTGTGTAGGCTACAGGTATATCACGCTACGGAATAGGACCGCCCATTTCAACACACCTGACTAGCTGCATCCCATAGAGTGAAACATTATTAAGATGCGGGATTTGTTGAAATGTTTTTGTAAACATTGGACAGGCGCCGACAATCTGGGCTGCGCTGATAAGAGAGGAGAGGCGCTAACAACGCCGAGGTCAGTCATCAACCGCCTGAAAGAGATCGGCTGATTCCAGAGAAAAGCAGACAGGTGTTCGGCCCATCGATTCAGCGCCGGCATGGTTATTTATTTCACACTTGGGCGCCGTTCTTCAGTCTTACCTTCCACATCCTGACCGATGGAAAGCCCCGCCCATTTTCTCTGAAAAGCAAGACGTGGCTTCAGTAAACGCAATCGGCGCCATCAATCTGTATTCAGCCATGCTATGGACCACGCGACAGACAAACAGGGCCACTGCGATTTATGGAACATCTAGTTTCCCAGCAACAAGGTAGAGGGAGAGAGAGAGAGAGGGAGAGAGAGAGATAAAAGGAGAGAGAAAGAGAGAGAGAGCGAGAGAGACGGGGGGGGGTTGGCTAAGGGACAATATGCAGCCTTCTGTTCACGAGTGTCTGACAAGACAATGATGTAACTTTCCTCTGTGGCCTGGTCTTATTTCACAACACGTCTGCCTTCCTATGAAGATCACGAGCCAAGCTTCAGAGACGCAAGACGGACATGTCTCACACCGTGTCCTAACTGCTTGCTACGCGAGCAACAGAACGCGACATCGCATGCTTGCTGTCCTAACTGAAACCATTAAATTTCCTGTTCTGTTACGTCATTTGTCTATATTCCCAACTGAAGACGGTTAAAGAACGAACGCCTGTCAACGCGAGCGACAGGAGGAAAATAGGAACAGGGCGAGCGTCAAAAGGGCAGTTAAAACGTCGCGCTGCGTCGCTCGCATCGCTTGCGTCCAGTTAGGACATAACAATAGAAAACAAAGCAATGGAACGCATTTTGTCGCTGACGCTCGCTCGCGTCGCGTGTAGTTAGGACACAGTGTTAGTTCTAGTCTGAACGCCTGTAGCCGGTTGTGAAATAAGATGGCTGTGAGGAGGGTTACCGTAGTACCTGTGTGGCGTTGTGGCTGCCAAGTTTACAGGCGAGAGGAAGAGCAGGCAGAGACAGGCAGGGTCAAAGGTCAAAGCAGTGACAGACATGGAGACAACAGAGAGAGAGAGAAGATGCATGCCAGGCGCCATGGAAACAAGACAGCTTTAGGGGCACAACGAGACATCGAGCTTGGGCACAGAACGAGTCCGAGATAATGTGAGATAAAAAAAACAACACAGCAAACGCAACATTTGTGGAAAATGTCATTTTGATAAAGCATAAGGTTAATAATAATAATAATAATAATAATAATAATAAGGCTTAGGCTTTACCGATGGGCTGCATTTCATAGCGGCAAAGTGCGATGGTCAGAGCAGTTGGAACTGTGCTTATCACCAAGCAACCTGCACCTAAACAGCTGTTCTAGAGTTAGGATCGTCTACAAGCTAAATCATCTACAGCTGTTCTAGAGTTAGGATCGTCTACAAGGCGCAAACCAACACAACTACAGTTGAGGCTTCTCTGATCTCAGCATAGACGTTATTCGTTTGAACATTTCCCGTTCGGGTCCCTGAGGTCACAACGAAGCGTCCAGTATGGCGCTGGCTTGAGGGGGATCTGCTCACAGACCAGCGTGTCCCCCTCCGGAGGGGACAGGACAGGGGACAGGACAGAGGACAGGACAGAGGACAGGACAGGGGACAGGACAGGGGACAGGACAGAGGGTGAGGTACCTGGGGCAGGCTGAAGGCTATGGTCCCCGGGACGACGCTGTGGTGGGTCTTCACCGAGAACACGTACTTGTGGCTCTGCGTGGTTCTCACCGTCACGTGTCTGCATGGAACAACGGATAGAACTGATGGAACCGGGGAACCACAACAACAACACTGAAGCATTCTGGGAAATATTCATACTTAGTAGATGTGATGCGTGATATGTTCTGCTAAATATAGGCTGTTAGAAAATAGTGAAAACTGTGTGTGTGTGTGTGTGTGTGTGTGTGTGTGTGTGTGTGTGTGTGTGTGTGTGTGTGTGTGTGTGTGTGTGTGTGATAGAGCAAGCCTTGATAAGTGACAGCTCTTAAGACACAGATCAGAGCTCTCTTTCTCAGAGGAAGAGTCCAGGGTTTGAGCAGAGCGAGAGCGTTAAGAGGTGATGATCTCATGTCTCACTCCTCCTAACAGCCCTGCAGCTGATCCGTCTGGACATCACACACCATAACACACACACACACACACACACACACACACACACACACACACACACACACGCACACACACACACACACACACACACACCACACATACACACACACACACACACACACACACACACACACACACACGCACACACCACACATACCACACACACATACACCACACACACACCACACATAAACCACACACCACACACACCACACCACACACACACACATACACCACACACACACCACACATAAACCACACACCACACACACCACACACCACACCACACACACAAACCACATACACCACACCACACACACACACACACACACACACCACACAAAGCACACACACCACACACACACACACACACACATACACCACACACACACCACACATAAACCACACACCACACACACACACACACACACACACCACACACACACACACCACACACACACACACCACACATAAACCCCACCACACACACACAAACCACACACACCACACACACAAACATACACACACATACACACACACACACACACACACACACACACACATTTAAACACAATGGCTGGGTTAATGGGTTACTTTAACCAGGTGACAGTGCTCTGGTGACAGTCACCCACCTTGCCCAGAGGGACAGGTGCGACATGGCCGGAGATGAGGCGGCGGCCCAGGTCATGTGACAGAGGAGAGGGTGGGAGCAGCTCTAATGAGGGCCGGCCCTGGGGGGCTTCTGGCACGGCAGCTGGAGCTCAGAGCCTCCGTGATCTGTCCCTGAGCGACACTGGGCCTTTGATGTGATGGATCCCAGGGATGTGATGTAACCCCCCCTCACACACACACACACACACACACACACGCACACACGCACGCACGCACGCGCACGCACGCACACACACACACACACACACACACACGCACACACACACACACACACACACACGCACGCACACACACACACACACACGCACACACACACACACACACACACACACACACACAAGTTGCACTCACTGTTCAAACGTTGGATCCTTCTCACTCACGACCGCACAGTTGGTCAGTGACAATTCGTCCGTTGGGCATCGCGCCGCTTGCATAATCTGGAGAGAAGATAAGTAAGTAAGTAAGTAAGTTTTATTTATATAGCGCCTTTCACAGCACGAATGCACAAAGCGATAAACAGGGCTTCACCTCACTGTGCACTCATCAACACTCAACGATCCAATCACACTAACGTGGTGATAATGTACGGCACTCCACTGAACTAAGGGGTCTAATTAAAAAGCTGGGCAGACGGTACGAGAGACACGGGTTCAACAAACAATGGGCTAATTCTGCCTGTGTAACACTACTGAAACATTTGCTCTTTGACGTATTAAAAAGCCCTTTTTACAGCTCAAATCAAGCCCATCGTAACACAGCCTGTGACCTCCCCTTGCCCCTCCACTCCGGCTAACGTGATTGGACGGACATGAAAGAGTGTCCCGCCTCAGACTAGCTGCTCCTACCAATCCCAGGAGAGCGAGAGAAGCTAGGAAGCGTTTTCACACCACAGTGGTGCTGGACTGACGGGGTGAGAGGGACCGACAGGGTGAGAGGGACTGATGGGGTGAGAGGGACTGATGGGGTGAGAGGGACTGATGGGGTGAGAGGGACTGATGGGGTGAGAGGGACTGATGGGGTGAGAGGGACTGATGGGGTGAGAGGGACTGATGGGGTGAGAGGGACTGATGGGGTGAGAGGGACTGATGGGGTGAGAGGTGTTAAATGCATTTACTGTAGCCTAGGAAAGCTGACAGTGTTGCATGTTGGGACATGGAGGACATAGAGGACAATTTGTTTGCCAAGCCTTGTTTAGATGCAGTAAACTCAGGTTCAGCAACAAAATAGTCGTGATTTAGGCTAGCCTACAGATGGTTTAAATGACCGTCGTAAACTCCCATAAAGCCGCAACAGTGTCACTACAATACCAACAACTTCACAGTGGGCCCGTATTTTGGGCAAATCTCCAACAACAAAATATAGGTTATTTTCACAGAGCGTTCCCATATTTCAAGCGCGGACAAAATGAAACACCGACTATAAAGAGAGGCTTCTTTTGAAGGCTTCAGAGAGTCTCTCCCCCTCTCTTCAACACAGAAAAACGCTGCCACTAATTAGCCTTTACATCCAGGTTACCATGGTGATTCTCTCTTCCCACCCAGCTGAAGCCTGTTTATGGGACCTATAGGAAGCTCATATACGTCTGGAGACATGTGGAAAATGTAAAACAAAATGAATAGACTACAGCCACCCCACTATTGTCAAGCGTAAAGCCTTAGTGTGCGCTCAACCAAATTGGGGCCTAGGGAATCTAGGCAATAGTCTGCAATAGAATTCTCCTCCCAAATAACACGTTGCTCAGAGCAAATAGAATTGGTTGTTACAGTATTTCCTCCTCAAATAATAATAATGTGATACCTGACAAGAGGAAGCTCTTAATAGGAAAGTTAGTCTCACTGTAATCCAAATGATATCTCAGCGCGCGCACACACACACACACACACACACACACACACACACACACACAGCAGTGTTGGGGGGTCAGTGTGCTTCCCTTATGATCCTGATTATGGATATAACAGTAATCCCCACTGTAAACCAGTATCAACTAAGGGGAAAATGCTGGTAATGTAGCTACATTATCAGCACAGCTGGGGGTCTCCATGGACAGTGGGCTTCTGAGGGTCGCTCAGTTCTCAACTCAAGGTCTAACCTATTGAATACCAATTCATCAGCTGATTGAAGCAGTCGTGCCTTCGAGAATACACTCACGAGGCTCGATAGTACATCTTTACCACATTCAATGTACAGTAACAGTAATGGACTGTTCCACTCTGCTGCTCTGCTCCACTTGGACTGGTCCATCTGGTTTAATTAGCCGGTTTATTTGAAGTAGCAGGTCAGAGGACTTCCTTGAAAAAGTCACTTGTATGTTTAGCTGCGGTCAGCAGTTCTATAGGTCACTGTCAGTTCGTCCACAGAAATGTACACAACAGTGCAATGCTGCTGCGTTATACTTATGGAAAAGGTACTTAGTGTGTTTAGTGTTCATTTGTAAGATTATATAACTTTTGTAAATTATAATTTGTACATTTGTAATTGTAATTTGAGTTTATCTGTAGCATAATCTTGGAGCTGGCAGCAACGTTTCACTGTGACTGTACACTATACATTACATGTGACGAATAAAAGGAATCTTGAATCGTGTCCACAAAATGGCAGTTAACTAATCCACTAATTAGACAACAGACGAGATGATTCAGCCAGACTGAAAATGCTTAGCCTACTCAACGTATGTGGTCGCAGCTATCATGAATTTGTGCTCGTTACTTTTCCTGTAGGACAACACGTCTGGTTAACTGACGAACGAGCTCATTTACATCCCATGTCTGTGATGTCACAGGAAGACCCACAGTTCCATCAACACACTCACTTCCTTGCATGGGAAATGGATCTGATGAAGCGCATTCGCCAAACGCGTTGTGCAACTGGAATAAATATCATGCATCATTGAACCAGGGCTGCACCATAGTTGGTTTTGGCAGAGGAGTGTGTGTAGCCCCTCCCCATGAATCCAGGGAAGGTTTAGCCAACCTCTTTATGTTTTTGACTTTTCATGCTCTGTCCAGCAACCCCCCCCCCCCCCCCCGGATGTGCATGACTGATCTCTAATCGTACCATCAATCAAGGTTGGAATACAGGTATCCCTAAGCATAGCCTAGGCTGTGTACAGTATTGCGTAGTCATAACGCTACCAATACATCTAAATGTTTTGGTCAGCATACATTTCTTAGCCATACAGTCCTGGCTACATCCCCTCAATCTAGACAATCTGGTATTGATTGAACGATGACTTGGCCAATGGTTATGGCACAGAACAACACCTGAGTCTGCAGACCAGTTTGAATTAATCAGTCTTAACGCACATAGATCACCACAGCTGTCAAACTTCTCCCTAATAAGGAAAAGCATCAATAAGGATAGAGATGAAAGGTGTCAGAGAAAGCTAGTCTATTCTATAGCCTAGGCCTCATCATCTCAAGATGGTGGAAGTGGAAGTAAGACGATAATAAACCAATGATAAGACTTTTTTCTGCCCTAGTAACCTAATTACAGTTCTGTTACTGTATGTTGGCCAGGCCAAGTGAGAATTGGAGACTGACCTATTTATCAACTAACATGGCTAGACTACATTCAGGGTCAAATGCTGGATTGGGCAAATCCACACAGCTTTTTTCCCTGGACTTCCCAGCTAGTGTGGACCTACAAAACCCCATTCCTTGAATTCTATTCCATTGTAATCAGCTCATATACAAGCCGAGACCCATTTCAAGCAAGTAGGCTACTCTATACTACATTATCACATGATCCTGATTAGACGGCCCTATGCATACAGTACTTTGAGCATGTTTAAAGCAGGATAGTTCAGCGAAATGTTGGCCAACATTTAGCTAGTAAGATAGAGAAGTAGGCCTAAGAGGTTTGTGCTTGGGCCATTATTTCATTGGTGTGATGATTTGATGATACTCCGTTTCACTAGTGTGTTGATGAATGAGTGCTCACACTGTTAGGAAAAAAAGAAGAAAAATAAAAAAGAATGTGCAGTGACAGTGGAAAATGACAGTTCAGACAGAGAGATGATGACGATTTGATGATAATCTGTGTTCAAGAGTATCATCAAATGACACATGGAGGCTACAGTATCCTCTCAGAAATACGCCAATATTATGAAATAACAGCAGCCTACCTTTGATGAAAAAAGAAAATGTATTATTGTCAAATATCAATCAGTTAATAAAATACGGTCACATTATTGTGAAAATTTTAATTATAAAAAGGATTTTCAAAATAGAGTGTTGACAATTAATACATACTTTCCAAATTACATGCTAGACTATTTACATAATAGGCCATTTAATTATTTAATAGGCTATAATTCAATATTGAGTAATTCGTTTCCTTGAAGTCTATTCCTAAGAACATGTAGATGTAGGCAGCTACATAAACAATCATCACACAATAATAACATAGCCTACAGTAAGTGAATAGTAGACACACACAGCAAATGTCCCAGCTGTCAACCTCACTACGGAAGGTATAACCGGCTATAACTGCGTAGCTGCTTTAGGTAGCTGGCTCCACTTTCGAGAATCTGATCTGTCATCTGGCAGACCTTCTGCATTACAGTATCAATGATGATGATGATAACTATAACAGCTCCTAATAACATGGGCTAGCTCAAAGCTTGCTAGTAGTCTTGTCATAGCACTCGTCTTCCGGACTTATTTGAATGACGTACAGTTTCTGCCACACAGGCTCACTAGCTGGCTATGCTTACGCTGGCTGGCAAAAGATAGAAGTCTTTTAATATAGGTTACGCGTTTGCACTAATAATGAAGCCATGTTTAATGAAAACTATTCATCAGTAAGCTACAAAGAAACTCACCCGACCGGCCATCTTAGTGTTTTTTCTTGTGATTCTGATGCAATTCAGCACCACACTGCTGACAGAAACAGAACTGCACACTGGCAGATTCGGAGGGCTGGACCACTGCGACGTGATGTGATGACGTCATCACGCACATATTATTTTTCAGAAACATTATATTAACTCTTTTTAGGGGCCGGGCAGCTCAGCTGCCGGTGCGTTTTGTGTTTGGCAATATTCTGAATCTTCTTAGGAAATTAATCTGACTTCCCATGCATGAAAATCCCCAAACTTTGCACATACCATACCAAAAGTCCTCAACTGGCATTGGGGGGCCAATATAGTCCTGATGGTGGCGCTACATCATAACAAATCACGTGATGTCACTTTGTAACCACCACCAAAACGTAGGCCCAAGTGAGCAGAAACGTCCATATGCTTTGAGCTGGCAGGAATTATGAAGTCCATCATTCTGTTTCTCAAAACCTCTAGAGGCCTGGGGTGTACTTCACCAGATCCACCTGTGCTCACCTCACCAAGGAGCGTCAGGGTTGGTTCTATTGTTCTCTTACCCTCACACCAGACCTCATGGGTAACCAGCTCGCTTCCCAAGACCGTCATGTCAAGTTTCTGCTATTGTTTGAATGTTCTGCTGAATTGGAAGCTCTGGAGTCTCGGACGAAGGGAATGGAAGCATTCTTCTTCTTCGTGTGGATTAGGTGTTGTGTTCTCCTCTCCTACCCAGGCTCGGGGTCGAGGGGCTATCCTTTTACCACCCCGAGTCTGGGTGAGGGGTCACCCGGGCCCCGGCATATGTGACATTGTGGAGGTGTCCCAGCCAGACACGTCTTCAACCTGGCCTAGCCGAGATTAAAGGTGTCATAAGGTGGCACATTCTTTTAAAGATATATTTGAATTCAAGAGCTTTTAAATAGGGTCAGTGTAGAGACCCTCATGTATTTTAAATAGGGTCCGTGTAGAGACCCTCATGTATTTTGTCATTTATCTCCTTCTTCCTCCGCAAAACACCCAGAGCTCCAGTAGCTGTAATTTTACATTACTACTGAGCTAATTCATACACATTGCTATAATCATTTATAACAAAAACGACACATCTACGTTGTTTACAGTTGTTGTTGTTGTTGTTGTCAAGGGTGCTACGTTGTCCCTTGGGTGTCCACCTTTAAGCTGTTCATCTCATCTCATTGGGCTCAGCATCCGGAAGCATGAAAAATAACTCCCTACAGACTGAGTAATAGGAACTAAACTGATATAAAACACTATTAAAACATAAAACTGATTAAAACATATGAGTCATACTCAGAATAGAAAAACATAACAGTAGTTGATCTTTCACCACATAAAACTCAACACTTTTTCCAAAAAGATTTATTTGAACTCATCTGAACATCAGATATACTCGGTAATTGTTGGTCAGCAAGAACCGTTTGTACATTTGATACTGATGTATAGAAATCCAAAACAAGCAACAATACTTTTTTGGTTGGGAAAACTGAATGAAGCGGTGACTGGCTGTGGGTTAGATTACAAACCTGTTGATAATGAGTCAACAAGAATAATACATTTGTATTTGAGGGGCCAAGGGAGCTGAACACATCTGTTGTTATCATGTGGTAACATGGGACATTCAATAAAAAGCAGGTCCCCCAATCTTCTACCAAGGATCTGGTCGGACACTTTTACATAACAACTATAGACATCAGTACTATGCCTGAAGCTTGAACTTGGAGTCCACATATTTTCACACAAAACGAATTGCTTACTCAAAGGGACGTTTTTGTGAAAGTGAGGTGATAATGACTGCTCCTTTTGAAATACTTAATAGAAAAAAAGTGAAATACTGAAGAAAAGAACAAAACTTTTCAGTGCAGTTTATGGCACTTATATCTGAGCACTCTGGCACACAAAGAAAAACAAGCAAGTGAATCTTCTCAATGACCCTGGGCCCTGAATGAAGGCTTTAGCTCAAACAGTGTATGTTGGTCTTAAAGCGTACGGTGGGAACACATCGCTAGAACCCAGACCCTTATTTGGTCAATGACTATTGTTCATAACATGAACAGGCATGTTTAAAACATCCTCTGTTGAAAAACAAAACAATCCAAAGCTGTCATTGAAATTGTGATTTAATGCCCTTTTGATGTGATGAGGCTTTCCAACACAGGATCATGTTCCCAACAGGAGAAATGAAAAACACGAAAAGCCATCAGTACTCCATACAGTATTCAACACCATCTGAAAAAGCTGCTCACATGTCAGTCCCATACTGGTGATTCTTTTTCCTACTGCACACAGATGTGATTCTTTTACTTACTGCACACAGATCTTCCCTTTGACCCCCTCCCCAACCCCAACCCCCCACGATAAGCAACTACAGGCACTCATTCCTCGCCAGAGTCAGTACACATTTGAACAGAAGGTCCTGGTGTGCTGGTCCTCTCTCTGTCACAGGCCAAATCATCTCAAGACACTTATTCAACAGGGGAACCCCACAGTCCAACCCTAATCCCCTCATCGCTAGAGAACCCTGGTCAGGTCAGATCTGTGATATTTTTGCAAGAGGCAGACAAAATCCTTAAAATACAAAATATTTATTTTGAAAATGACTTATAAATGAAACAAAACAAAAAGAAACCATACAAATTTGTTTGGTTACTAGCGTACTAGGGCTAGGAACTAACAATGGAAAATCGCTCACTCAGGGTGAGACATAGAAGCTCAGAGGCAATGAACACATCTCCACTTTTGCGCCCCTAAAATATTTTGCTCCCAAACATTGAGGCAAAGGAGAGAGCTGGAAGGGGCACTGGCGGTGTTACACAGTATCCATTCTGCTCTACCTACTTAAAGGGGACAAAAACATGGTGACTCGATTTTCTTTAGTTCCAAACAAAAAAAGCAAACCGAATTAAATGGTGTTGACAGTCATTTGAAATAAAAAATGTGAATATATACTGTTGGCATTGATATGGTGATCACACAAGCAAGTGCTAGAGGGAGCTCTTTGACCCAAATACAGCTGGCAGGGATGTCCCAATGTTCCTTACAAACATTCATCCAACTTAATGTGCTTCTGAGATGAACCGGGAAGGAAGACAGCCTTGACCAAGAAGCCTCGTCTGTGTGTGTACGAAGCATTGACCGGTGGGCGCTTCAGGTCAATATTGCACCTTTGTGTGGGTGGCGACAAGAGAGAGATCCTCTCTGACCCAAGTCAGCCCAATCTTTATTCTATAGGAGATATAAACGTGTATATTTTTACTTGTCAATCTTTTATTGTGGTTTTACAATATTCCCTGATGGCGGTTTTGGCCGCTGAGAGTTATACAGAATCCTGAATGAACATCAGAAATCAAAATGGATGAACAAAACAAAAAAAACGAGAGAAGTGATGATGACATTGTCCATTGAGGGAGTGGGGGACGTTCTTGGGGGGAAACCGGGCATCCTGTTTGTGGGACCGTACGTCGCTCCCTTGTCCCCTTCTTAAAAATATTACACACGCTGGTCACACACACTTCCTCCACTGTGCTGCTGTGGTCACCATTCTGAGGACGACAAACACATTATACACTTTGAGGACATCTGAATCTGCATCTAGAGAGCAAACGGTTTACAAGCCCCCAGCTTTGGAAGGAGGGAGGTCCATGCAGGACGTCATGTGACAGGAAACGCGTGTGTTACAGTACATGTCGGGGTCTTACCTATGTTAGCTTCTTTGCTTTGTTGTAGAGAGAGTCCACCACCTTGCTCATGTTCTGAATCGTTTCCAGGGCTGCTTCGTACGTCTTGTCGACAGGTGGCTCATCAAAGATGATCAAGACACCCTCACCTTGGTCCAGGATCCCTAGGATAAAACGGATGATTTAGAATTAAGTATACAAAATATAACGTCACATGTACCAGTAGGACTTCTGTGTGTAAACCTCTGATTTACCATGAAACTTCTTATCCAGGATCATCTGTGACAATTTCCTCTCAACATCCCCCTGAAATGCAGAAAAGACCGATTGAATGACAACATTGATTTGACAAGTTACGGTATCTTAAAAAAGTTTACCAAAAAAATCAAAAAGGCAGTGACTGGCAATGGAGCAGAAGTATCCATACCGTTGACAGTTTGATGATAACTGATATGTGTTCCATCTGCAAAAAAAAGAAAAGACGAGGTTTGAGAAATCAAACTTTTATATACAGTAGCACACTTCATACACAGAGAAAGAGTAGAGTGATCCTACCCCTAATTTTCCAGAGGGAAGTAGGGCTGTGCAATAAATTCGATACAGCAATACATCGCAATATTTTTTCCCACAATACTGTATTGATTTTCCGTGGTACAGTATCGATACAGTAAACAAAACAAATTGTACAATGAAAATATACAGAACAAGACACGGAATAGATATAGACAATTAAGGATAGAATTCAGTCATAATTATTCATATTTTAAATGGATTTAAAATGTCCTGACATTCCCTCCGCCCTCAGGATCACCTCCAGGGTGCGAGGGATGGAGTTGTGTTTTAAGCTGCATTTTAAATTTTGCAGTAAATTATATGAGCGTATCGCAATATGTATCGTATCGTAATGTATCGTGAACTATGTATCGTGATATGTATCGTATCGTGAGGTCCTTGCCAATACCCAGCCCAAGAGGTGACCTATGACCTCAAACCCCCAGACCTTAGGTGCTCTCGTCCCTACCTGTACTCTGGAGAAAGGCTCGATGACACGGATGAGGTTCTGTTCCAGCAGCTTGTCATAGAGCTGGGCCAGGTGGGTGGTGATGATGGGGTCGTCCCTCAACTCTGCTCTGTAGTCTGTAAGGGCCTGCGGAGACGAGAGAGGGGGAAATGGACCCGTCAAAAACCGTCTAAAAAAAAAGAGAAGAAAAATAGGACGGTGACCGTGAGAAGCCAAAGCCCTCACCTTTTCAAAGTCTGCTAAGGATCTGTTCTTGCTGGCCAGCGCAACACTTTTCATTGCATCTGTCTGCATGGGGAGAGAGAGGGGAGAGAGAGGGGAGAGAGAGGGGAGAGAGAGGGGGGAGAGAGGGGGGAGAGAGAGGGGAGAGAGAGGGGGGAGAGAGGGGGGAGAGAGAGAGGGGAGGGAGAGAGAGGGGAGAGAGAGACGGCACTGTGAGACCGGAGGGCTGAGAAGACCAAAACCAGGGACCCGTTCACGTCACAGTTAGCCTGCGATGACAGAAACCCAACACCAGAGGGCTCGTTTCAGAAACGATCAGACACACACACACACATGCAGATTCCTACCTGTCGACCTGCGTGCCGCAGGGCCATCTTCCCGCTGATCAAAGACTGCACTTCTTCTGGTCTGGGGGGGGCGAACAGCAGCACGGGGGTTAGGACGGAGGTTAGGGTCTACGACCCCGCGGGTCGGCCCCGGCAACGTGGTTTCAATACAGCGCGGCCGAGCGGCACTTACAAGTTGAGCATGATCTTGCACAGCAGCATGTACTTGAGAGCGGTGATGGCTCGGGGGTGGTCGATGGAGTCGTAGCCCTCGAAGGCCTCGAAGAAGTAGGAGGAGGCCGTCTTCCAGTCCTTCTCCTCCGCCGCATGGATGATCCCTGTGGGGGCGGGGGAAGCAGAAGCAATCGCCTCATGATGATTGAAGCAGAAATCGCTACTGCCGATAGCCAATGCGCCCCATCAACGGAAAACCCCAAACTGCATATTAACCTCAACTCAAAACTTTATTTATAAAGCAAGTTTAAACGACTAAAATCAACCAAAGTGCTGTACAGGTAAGTGAAAAATAAACGCAAACACAACAATACCCACAAATGCAACAATACACACACTAGCCTGGGAGTCATGCTCAATTAGAATTGAAGGTTAGGGAGAAAAAGTGGGTCTTCAATAAAGATTTAAAAACATTGAGGGTCTGGGCGGATCTGAGTTGGAGGGGCGAGTTGTTCCAGAGCCGAGGGGCAGCCGGCGCAAAGGCTCGGTCACCTCTGGTCTGTAGCCTGGTCTTGGGCATGTCCAGTAGCAGCTGGTCAGCCCACCTTAAGACTCTGGCTGGACTGTGGCGAGGTAAGAGTTCAGCCAGTGTAGTTCAACCTACACCTGTGGGTCTCATTATTACTTTATTATGATAAAGAGGCCCTAAGAGTCTCCCGAATACCAACCTACTCGCCTGTCTCTCTAGCTTGAGAACGCTCTGTGCCGATTTCGTTTTCACACTCGCTCTCGTAGTGCGCTGCAAGACTGTGCTGGGTCTGGGCATTCTCTTGCTCCTGTTGCCATAGAAGCCGCACCGGCTTTTCATCATTACTGAACACCACAGGTGCAGCGTGTTGTTGCCGGGAGACTGACCTGACTGCATGTCCAGGGCGGCCTGGAGCTTGGGGGGGCAGTAGATGGCGTTGGCGGTGGTCCTGGCGGACGTGAGGGCGGCGTGGGCCTTGGGCAGGTTGCTGAGGGCGTGGTACGTCTTGCTCTCCAACAGCTGCACCTCCACCAGCAGAGCTTTGTCGTCCATCTTCTTCAGCTCCTGAAGCAGCTGGGTGCCTGCGGCCAGAGGTCATAAAGAGGTCAGCTCCCGATAAATAAACCTTGCTGACCTGGAGAAAGAAGGAAGTCCTAACGCATAGCTTTGCACACGGCCATTGGTAAACATATCAAAACATTTCATCACGTGGCCATATTTAGTGAAGTGTTACCCTCTCTGCTTGAGAGACTAAGCTTCAATTCTGTCATCGGAAACAGCGAGAGCTGTCACTCACCAAGCAACAAAGCTTCCTGGTATCTTTTGGTGTCAAAGTAGAGTGAGACCAGGCGAGCCTGAGGAAAGGACAGAGAGAGATGCATCATTGTCATTGCAATATCCAAAGCATTGGAAATGAGAATGAACCCTGATGGACAATCACTAGCGTTGTGACGATCGTGGAATTTAAGTGTTTTGATCAAATATTATGCACGTAAACATAACTCCTTAATAACCATTATGATTGAAAATCGTATTGAAAATTGAACCCTTTCAAACTCAAGTGTGTCTGCTAGCCACAGATTCTCAAAAGGTTTCTCAAAACCTTAATTATGAAGCTGTCATTATTGGCAACATATGCAATTTATTTAGTAAACAATTCAACATTCTTGCTCCGCCTCAGTAGACAGCATACGCTGAGATCAGTAGGCTACAGCTGACATTGTATTATTCCATTAGTCTACCTTTCCTGATGTTTTAGGTTTTGCCACGGTATCGTTTCAGAATCGGTATCGAGATATTATTAGCAGGTGTCATATCGAAGTTATAATTCTGGTATTGTGACAACACTAATATAAACATTTTGTTTTGTCATAAGCAGACATGCAGGTAAACATTTCTAATACACATTTTTAATTGTCATGGTTATACGGTTATCATGCAAGCCATAACAATCTCTACAACAGAGATAAAATAACTCTATAGGTGATAACTAATAGGTGAAGGCTCTCTGGACCAGCTTACCTCCAGCGCCTGCCTAAGGAAGGTCCTCTTCTCGTTCTTGGCCCACTCGATGCACTCCAGACACAGCTCCACCTCCTGGCCTGTGGCTGCCTCCATGTCCAAGAAGAGGTCCAGCAGGGAGCGAACCAGCCTGGCCGCCTTGGCTTTGCTGATGGAGATCAGGAACGGCCGCACAAACTTCAGCAGCCCTCCGAGCTCTGGAGCGGTCACAATCACAGATGCGGTTTGACTAACATTGAGCTCCTTGTCCTTGGCCAAGGTTCAGGTATGTTACCAACGGACATTGACACAAAGTAACAGGTGTATAGGCCATTAAGACGTGAAACACTCAAAAATCAGTGCTTCACAAGTATAAATAAAGGTTTGAAATGAAATGATCCTGCTGCCAACCTGAGCAGAAGCAGTGTACGAGATGAGGCTCACCTGCAGCCTGCCCTGTCTTGGCCAGGAGTGTCCCCAGCTCCAGGATGCTCTGCTCTTTAACCCTGACGGCTTCTTCATCATTCTCTTGAACATCTCTCCTCACTGTTGAAGACATTATGAAAAAGTACAACATTAACCTCTCTGTCACACTCCCATTTATTCAGTACACCAACACTACAATAAGAGTCTGTTTGGAACAAGCTTATTATCTAACAGTGAGCTAACGTTAGCTACCTGGCTAACAGCTGTGACTAAGGCATTTGAGGACAGCTAATGACAACACTGGCTAACGTCATTGGTTTAATGACATGCAAACATGTCACCGTTATCCATCTATTGTAAACGTTGGTTAGCTAACAGCAATGTCCATTAAGTTAATAGCTACGAAAAAGTCGCAACAGTAACGTTAAGCTAACAAGACGTAACGTTAGCAATAGCTAGATCTTAGCTGGTCACTCATTACTTAGGGCGCGTTCGTTTATGACTGGGAGGTGGCAAGTCGCAAGTGGCACAATACCTACCTCCGACCTGTGTGCATTTGAGCTATATACCATTATATCACAGTTACCTAGTTATATCTATATACCATTATATCACAGTTACCTAGTTATATCTATATACCATTATATCACAGTTACCTAGTTATATCTATATACCATTATATCACAGTTACCTAGTTATATCTATATACCATTATATCACAGTTACCTAGTTATATCTATATACCATTATATCAGTTACCTAGTTATATCTATATACCATTATATCACAGTCACCTAGTTATATCTATATACCATTATATCACAGTTACCTAGTTATATCTATATACCATTATATCACAGTTCCCTAGTTATATCTATATACCATTATATCACAGTTACCTAGTTATATCTATATACCATTATATCACAGTTACCTAGTTATATCTATATACCATTATATCACAGTTACCTAGTGATATCTATATACCATTATATCACAGTTACCTAGTTATATCTAGTGCATTCGAGCAACTGAGGGCTGAGAAACATATCCGAATTTGCGACGAGGAAGTGCGAGTTCATGAGGTGTTTTATTTAATCATTCCTAGTAGCAAGTCGCAATTTACCACCTCCCAGTAATAAACGAACGCACCCTAAGCCCAGGCTGAGCAGGCCTATCAGCTGGCTGGTTAGCTAACCCATGATTCCGGTACAGTGAGTCAGCACGGCACACAAACCGGCTGGTGTCAGTGAACTAAAGTGCCCTTTCCTTACTGTGGTTAAATCGAAAAGAAAGGCAGTAAACGAGGGGAGTGTTCCTCGTTTCCCCGATCTGATACTTACCTATAGAATGAAGAATATCAATAGAGGCGTTACGATCCGTGGTGATGAGAGACTGAGCCCTCTGAAACTCAACTACTGCCGCAGCCGCCATCTTACCTATTCAAAGCTGCCTGCCTACAATCAAGAACGCGAGAGGAAATACGTCATCACCTGCGGCTGGGGGAATCTGGGAGTTGTAGGATTAAGAACTATTGTAGGCTAAATGTGGATAGTAATTGAAACCTACATGCTAACTTGTATCATCATCCAATATAAGAGCTTTCTTGGATATAAAGAAAATGATTTTGTAATGCAAAAGTTTGAATGAATGTAATTGCAGTGAACTTTCACTTGTAGCCTATTTCTTTCAAATTCAAAATGCTATAATTCAAATTCAGTTTCTAGTGATTGCTAAACTACTAATATTGCTCCATAATGATAGCCTCATCTCTACCCACCAACTAACGGTAACCCACTTACAATTAGAAATTTCATCATAGACCTACATAAGAATTTGCCACAAAATTGTCTAAAAAATGTCATTTTGATAGCCTACGTAGTAGTAGCCTAAGCAGGCTATTTCATTGGCTGCACCAAATCTTCGGTAGCCAAAATGAATTACAGGTGAACAGGAAATATTATCCGTGCAAATATGTTAGTGGAATGAGTGGGCGAAGAAGCAGAAACAGCACCACGGACAGAGCACAAAGCGGCGCCCGACCACAGTCTTTCAATCTCCTCTCCTCTCCTCTCCTCTCCTCTCCTCTCCTCTCCTCTCCTCTCCTCTCCTCTCCTCTCCTCTCCTCTCCTCTCCTCTCCTCTCCTCTCAACCGCATATCTCGCGACGAGGACCAATAGCACATCTTCATATCAGCATCCATTCCACAGTTGCATCCATCGCATGCGCAACACAGATACTGGCGACAGGCTGATGTCAAGGCGTGTGGATGTTTTATGCTTTACTAAGGTATTTTCTCCAATGGCTTGTAAGATGTTATGCTTTTAACCGCTTTATCCGAGATGGTTTATGTGCTTTCACCTTGATTTACTCCATATCAGAGGAGAATAAGCGAGGAAAACACCGCTGCCGTGCGTTATTTTTCTCCTCGCCTTTCAGGAGGAAAGCATCTCACTGTAAGTAGGCTAACATGTGGATTTAAATGAACGTCACTGCCGTGATTTATTGGTCTAATTCTAACAGCACCATCCATGCTTGACAGATTTAGAGTTTGGCTATGCCAATGCTACTTGTAGAATATTAAGGTTATAGCCTACTTGTATTTATACATCATAGGCAATGAGCAAATGAATAGGATCGTGGAGAGGATTGACATTGCATTTATTACACGACCTACATTCATTGCGTCGCGTAGATTTGATTTCAGAACCTTGGACAGCAGCCGATGTGCTCAAACCAACTGATACCACAGCTTGGATCTGAACCAACACAGCCATTCTTCCTCAGATAACAGAGGTGGCCTTCAGTAGCCTAATTGTATTTAGCCTACTTGTGGCCTATTTTTGAATTTTCAAAATAACCACCAAATAAACGTGAATAGAATATATTAGTAGGCAGTTTAAAGCCATCGAGGAATGATTGAATGTCCGTTCACGTTTTTCTCAGAAATCTGGCCTATAGCCGAAAAATAAATTGTTGTTAATCTTGGCAACTATAGGCCTATAATAACATAGATTTACCTGTGTATATTCGTTGATTTTGCCTGTTTTAGGCCTGTTGTAGCCTAAAAATGAGCAGAGTAACTCCAAGTTGTTTTTTTAGGTTATGAAGCCAGAGCGACCTTCACAAAGCTAAAGGTGTTTACGTTTCAGGCAACCATTTGCACGGGATGTACAAGCCTATACAGTGTTCCAGTCGAATTAAATTATTCCAATGCATACATAGTATGTGGAAATGTGCACAAGGGCTTCGCAAAACATTAATCTAGGACGTAGCCTACCGTTACATGTTATTGCCAAATTGCCTAAAGAATTAAAGCATTCGTCTCTAAACAACGCTCTGCCTATGTGAAGAAATCATGTCGATACTGAAAATGCAACATATCTCCAGACTGGGAGGATGGACCATGTCTGCTAGCCTATTGTTGCTTACAGATGTGGCGACTGATTTTTCATTGAGTAGCCTAGACCATGTAGGCTACTTTAGACAGCAAATGTCAGATATCTTTTCTGTCCTAAATAGGAACCAAGGTTGGTTGAATACATCTGAAAGCTTTCGTAGTGTAAATGAATTGATTCGTGAAGCTATAACGTTACCTCATTTTATTTTAATTTACTATGTCAAATCAATACTGATAATTAGACCATCTGTCCATCACCGACTGCGGCTCAATAGGCTACAGATTGTTACTGTAGCTTATGTGGGCTGCACATTTATGAGTAGTGCTAAAACTAATGGGAGTTCCTGTAACTGAAATGAAAACAATTTCATATTGCACTTATCAATAACAGAACTTGGGTTAGTGCAGTGGAAAAGAAATGAACTACATTTTGTTTTGCTAATAGTTTTGCCTGGCTGTTTCCCACAGGCTCAATTGACCATACTGAGAATACACCGGAGTCTACAAAGTCAACCACCCAGCACAGAGCTGTTGATTAGGACTAGAACCACAGTGGATTCGGATGCCTGAGAGAAACTGCAGTCTATAGGCAGGATCTCCCAGCACGGAAGCACTGAGACCGGTTAACGTTCTCTCTGGTCACCCCCCTCCCTGACCCAGCCAGGCCCACGCCCCTGGACACCACATATCACCATGGGAACCGTGCTGTCACTCTCGCCCAGCTACCGCAAGGCGGCCCTCTTTGAGGATGGCCCGGCCACCGTGGGCCACTACACGGCCGTGCAGAACAGCAAGAACGCCAAAGACAAGAACATCAAGCGCCACTCGCTCATCAATGTGCTGCCGTGGAAGCGGATCGTGGCGGTGTCGGCCAAGAAGAAGGGCTCCAAGAAGGTGCAGCCCAACGCCGCCTACCAGAACAACGTCACCCATCTCAACAACGAGAACCTGAAGAAGTCGCAGTCCTGCGCCAACCTGTCCAGCTTCGCCCAGGACCAGAGCACCCCGGCCCTGACCAAGAGCTCCAACAACGGGGTCTCGTCCGTGAAGAAGGTCCCTCTGGCCAACTCCAACGCGGCCCCCGGGACGCCCAAGCGGGTGATCGTCCAGGCCTCCACCAGTGAGCTGCTGCGCTGCCTGGGGGAGTTCCTGTGCCGGCGCTGCTACCGGCTCAAGCAGCTCTCCCCCAGCGACCCGGTGCTGTGGCTCCGGAGCGTCGACCGCTCGCTGCTCCTCCAGGGCTGGCAGGACCAGGGCTTCATCACCCCCGCCAACGTGGTCTTCGTCTACATGCTGTGCCGGGACGTGGTGTCCTCCGAGGTGGCCACCGAGCACGAGCTGCAGGCGGTGCTGCTCACCTGCCTCTACCTGTCCTACTCCTACATGGGCAACGAGATCTCCTACCCGCTCAAGCCCTTCCTAGTGGAGAGCTCCAAGGAGACCTTCTGGGACCGCTGCCTGTCCATCATCAACCTGATGAGTGGGAAGATGCTACAGATCAACTCGGACCCGCATTACTTCACGCAGGTGTTCGCCGACCTGAAGAACGAGAGCCAGAAGGAGGAGGAGAGGAGTCGCCTGCTCATCGGTTTGGACCGGTGAGGGGAACCGCCGGGGGGGGAAGAGGGCCCGGTTAGGGGAAGGGGGAGAGGGCAGGGGCCTGCTCCAGTCTGGCTTTTCAAAATGGGATGGGGATCAGGGGTGGTATTTTGGGGGGGACGACCCGAATGATTAGCTAATAGTATTACATTCACCAAAATTGGGAGCAAAGGAATTCAGTTTAGTTCAAAGAAACAGGAAATACCTACCTTTATGGGAGAGAGCCTAAAGACCCATTTAAGGTTTTCTTTTTAAAACCAAACATATTTTTGAAAGAGAGAGGATGGAATTTTCACTACACCCGAGAATGAAAGCTTTTTTGACAGCGATACCTAAAGGAAGATTAGGTAGGGGCATCCTCAGCGTGTGCATAGATATATTGAAGAAGAAAAAAACATTGACAAAAAAAAACCAGAAAATAGAACTTTTAAAAACAGAAATAGAAGAGGAAACGAAAGTACAGCTATGAATGTGGAGAGGACTGAGGCCGCAGCCGGCCGTTTGCATACGATGCGCTCTGCCTACCGCCGAACGGTCAGGGCCAGCGTGCGACTGGGCCTCTGCCCACATCATGGAGGAACAGGCATGATGTCACTCCGAGTCTTTAGATTGTGAATGCCCATTCACCCACACGCACACTGCACGGATAGGACTGGACAGCTCTGGACAGCACTGGACAGTTCTGGTGGGGGACACTAATGCTGCATTCACATTGTTATGGCTTCTGTTTGTGACTGGGAATGAGGAATCTTATCTCTGGAGGACGATTGCTGATATGGACTTGACAACAGGCCAGCACTGCATTGTGGGATTGTTCACAGAATGACAGGACAGGAGGAAATCTGACCAACTGTGAGATGTTTGGTGATCCCCCTCTGCGTTTTGAGAAAGACCTACTTTATTTTCATCTAAGAAAAAGAACAAAACAAATAAATGGATGTTGTACTCTCCGAGGGCTCACACTCCGAGAGGCTTATTTATAGATTTTCAGGAAAAAAGCTTTTTTTCTTTGTTTTGTTTTTACTGAAATGTAACTTAATGCATGTATGCCATGCAATGTTTCTGGAGGTTTTGGAGGGTGGAAAATTGTTTTACTTATTTCCATATGATTTGTAAATCAACTGCATCTGCATTAGAGAATGCTGTGAACAAAGTGAAAGTAGTTTATTTAGCTATGCTTGCTAAAATAGGCTATTTGTTTACCAAGGGATTCTTTTGTACTTTGGTCTAAAGGTTGTGTATCTAAACCACTTTGGAATGAAGGTCCATTTTGTGCTATAAAATATTTATTATTGAAAATGTTTAAATAGTGCCATATCTTTGATGAAAATCCTGTAGGTCTTATAACACATTGAACGATGTCAAGCTGTTGAATGTTTGGATGGATTTTCATCTAATAATGACTATTTATTGAAACTTAATTTATTGATATTTATTTATTCTATTGGCACATCCCTTGTAATGAAAAGATAATGAATGAGAGGTGGAGCCGTTTCAAGGTGCAGGATATGAATTTGGGGATTGGCTGTGAACTGCTGATCTTATCTTTGGTGGGAATGAAGATTGATTATGGTTGATGATGCAAATGGATGTTGCAGGGAGCAATGCAGGGAGCAACGAATATCAGATTGAAGCCCTTACTGTACATTAAACCAATATAAAATCTGACCGTCACCCAAGTAACATCAGGGAGTTTGAGTATCACAGACCCCATAGCTGAAACCAGGCCCCAAGGAATCACAAACCCAACCCAAACCTGCAAGACGACCCTATCCTGAAACTGCTTCTACACATACTGTATCATTATGAAAAACTACTATCAGTACCAAAAGACAGACTGTCATTCAAACCGCATTCAGTGTCCCAACAGAATAGGACATTGTACCGTAATACTAATCTCTCAATACCAGAACTATATAAATGAAATGACAGACAGCCGTGTGTTCAGCTGGTAGCAGGATGAGATGAGACGGTGAAATACCAGTTGACCTCCATGGAGATAATCAGGTTTTCCATCAGCCAAGCCACAAGACTAAATATGGAAGACTGCAGAGGGCAATGGGGACACCCAGACACCCAGTCTCAGAGCCAATGGACCAGTTGAGATATAGGGCGCCCATTTGCATTGTGAAATTGTGCTCTTTAATCTTCAGAATGGATCAAATCAAGAGAGATTGTGCAGTGTGTCAACAGTAGGAAAGATGAATGAAATAATGGAATTTGTTGTCATACAGGCTTCTGGACCTTTGGAGGTCAAACAAACAACAATAATAGTAGAACAAACAAATGTACTGTATTTGCCCACAATCATCTCAGCAGTGACAAATTGCGCATGTTTTTTTTTCCAGTAGTTCAGTAGTAGAAAAGCCAACCAGTGTGAGTCATTATGCAACGAGGACTTATCTTCTTTTGTACATCGTTCCATGCCGGAAAAAAAGCTGTTCTCTCACGGGATGTTTTTTTCTCTGAGATGGCCTCGGTACAATCACCTCTCCTCTGCTGTAACCGTTGGAGTCAGAGAGAAATTGAAGGGTTCAGTTAACGCATGTGTTGTGGAAGTGTGCCATGGCATTCGGGCTTGCCATAGGGACATGGAGGGTGCGATGAGAGGAGTTCTCTCTCGGTGTTGTAGCGCAATAGGGGGGACATGCACTTTGGGCGGGCTACTGCTCTGGGAAAAAGCAGGGCACTAGGGACTGAGGCCTAGCAGAGGAGTCTTGACCCTCTCGCTGTCCACTCACCCCAACTCACTAAAATGTGCCATTTTTTTTCACTTGCATCACTGAGTAGTTGTTTGAAGAAAATACTGTTGAAAAGCTGACAAAAAAAATATGAAAAAAGTCAAGTCATAGTTCAAGATTTCTGTCAAATTCTTTTTCTGTATCTTGTTGCGTTCTTTGTAGAACAAAAAAGAAAGTGTTAAAGAGCTTCAGTGCATTTGATGACTGCATGTGTGTGTGAATGTGTGCAGCGCGAGTGAGTGTGCAGGAGTTTATTTGTACAGAAGAATGTGTGAACCGTGTTTTCTTATGATGAAGAGGTGGTCAAGAAGAGTTCACTTTACTGGTCTGCGGGTTTGGCTTCGGTGGGAGGGTGGGAGGGGTAATATGCTGTAAAAAAAAAAAAAAAAAAAAAAAAAGAAGAAAAAAAACGTTATTGCTGTAATTGAAACTTTTTTTTTCAGTTTCCGCTTTCATTAATTTATTTTTGTACTGTGATGAAAAATAAAATGCACTGATCGTTCATGATGCACACTGGTGGTCGTTCCTCCACGTACCTCACTACACTCATCAGTGTTCACTGCAAATTGGTCTGTGCTTGCCAAGATTTAAAATCTTAGATTTGGAAATATGAGATTAAATATCATGTTTTAAAGGTTATTTTGTCGTTTCTATCTTATTTCTAGACTTGAACCACATTATTTTAAGATTTCTTATCAAGTAAAATTATCTTGCTGCATGGACAGATAATTTCACTAGTATTAAGTAATTTGTCCTCAAATTCAGTATTTATTTCTTGTATTTTAACTAATGTTTTTTGCAGTGTTGAATTCATGACCCCGGCAACACAAACACAGTATGATACATAAAACCTTATGATCCACACATCAGAGATATGGGGATGCTTCAGGCTTCTCTGCACTAGTGAATATACTCTAATGCTGCAGACATGGGAGGCCACCACTCACCCATACTGCCCACAAGAGAAAATAAACACACCCAGCAATCATCTGAAGATTAATGTAACGCTCATCTTCCTGTATCTTCTTGCCTGGTAGATAGGTTAGAGCAGAGGTCATAATCTGCTTGATCTGTATCATCTAAGGGCCTCCATTCATTGGTCAAAAGTTTAACCAAAGACATTGTAGAACGTGGAAGATGAGCCAACCGTCTCTCTTGGTCCCTCTTTCCCGAGGCCCCTCCCACAGCAGAGCAGTACCGAGGGAGGCGAGAGATCAGCCTCTCCGGTGAGATCGCAGGGAGGGGGAGGTGATGTCGTCAGAAGGTTTTAGCTCGTCACCCAGGGAAACAGCTGTGGGGCGCCAGATTAGCGCCGGTGTCCCCCCCATCACAGCGCCGGCCATTAAAGACAACAGCTGGCCGTCAGAGAAAAACATCACAGCCTAGGCCTACATACCAGCAGTCATTTCTGTCTTTTCCCTGTTGAGAATAAAGTGGTATTAGATAGTGTCTCCCCATTCCGTTTAGGACACACACACACACAAACATTGAATGTTTTAAGTGACATCAGGACAAGTAGAGACAAGAGTCATTCCACTGGATCAAATACATTTATTAATCAAAACGATTAATCAAATAGCATTATGGAGCATATAGGGTATATGCTCCATAATGCTATTTGATTAATCGTTTTGATTAATAAATGTATTTGATCCAGTGGAATGACTCTTGTCTCTACTTGTCCTGATGTCACTTAAAACATTCAATGTTTGTGTGTGTGTGTGTCCTAAACGGAATGGGGAGACACTATCTAATACCACTTTATTCTCAACAGGGAAAAGACAGAAATGACTGCTGGTATGTCCTCATAGGTCATAATTGTACTCATACCCTACTGTACATAAAACAGTGAAGTCCCCCTTAGATTGGGAACACTTTCTGTCATTAGATATTGTTGATATTACATAAATACGCAAAATATAAAATTAGGCACATAGTTTGATCAGCAAATGTTTTGTATAGTGCATCTACCTACTGTACATATTTGGTGTAAAGCCAGCAGATATCGAATGTGTTGAGGAAAATCAAAAGGATTAGCGGTACAATTTACAAAATTTTTAACAAAATAATTAAACTCCCTGAAATTTCTAAGATCCATTTTTGTAGGCACTTGAGGGATAGTCACTCAGGGAAAACAACGCCTTGGATGCACGTATACCGGGTCAGCTCACAATAACCTTTAACACAACCAATAACACAACTACCAACTGTATAATCCTTTACCCAAATCAAATAATCACGTGACATGTTTCACGGTTCCATATGCAGGCGACAATGTGAGATCCTAGGAGTTAGTGATGCTCTCTGTGAATAGTCCTCACAATGTAGTCGACAAGCAGACAGGGAAACAACAACAAAACAACAACAAACAACAACCACAGACTCGTTCAGGTAAAACATGGTGGCACAGGTACGTTTTATTTTGACAACTTTTTTGCGATTTCTGCTGGATGACTCAGGCCAAGTGTGCCTGTGGGGTTTATCCTGTCCTGCTAATCCAGGAGTGATCAGAAGTAACGGGTTTAGGGGGATTAATGGGGTTTGGGACGA
>NC_140262.1:4169619-4172119 GCF_949987555.1 Borostomias antarcticus
GAAGAGGACAAGAGAGGAGAGGAGAGGAGAGGGAGAAGGAGAGGAGAAGAGGATAGGAGAGGGAAGAAAGGAGAAAGGGAAGAGGGGAGAAGAGGAGAGGAGAGAAGAGGGGAGGAGAAAAGGCGAGGGGATGAGAGGAAAGGGAAAAAAGAAAAAAGGAGGAGGGAGGGAGGGAGGGATGACAAGAGTGAAGTAGAGGTTGTGATCAAAGGACCCCTACTGTGACCTGGCTCAGCGCCAGAGAAGGTAGGAGGGACAGGAGATTGAGTTAAAGAGTGGAGGACAGAATAATACTGTCAACCCTCCTCTCTCTCACATTCACAGACGTCTTCGTCCACCAGCGACCCTGATACAGAAATGCATTGTCAGAGCGTGATAAAATATAATAAATAAGTGCATACAAGCTACTTATTATTCCCATCTCATCTAGGATCTCATCTAACCCGCTGCGTGTACAGTCTGGGGATCGGAGTTCCTGCGTTGCATTATGGGTATTTTCTCTGTACATCATCATGCATACTGACAGGACAGATAACGTCGAGAGCGACCAGGGAAGTGTCGCTCTGGCTCACCGCCCAGAATGCACTGCAACACGAGACGCCCGTCCCCCCCACGAGAGATGCTCTCTCTCCCGCCAATCTGTCCCCTACGGCGTCCAGACTGTCCACTCCCCAGGACGGACGCCCTGGCCTGGAACAAAGGGCACACACACTCCTCCTCACACCCGGGGGGGGGGGGGGTACTGTAATGTCACTGCCCGGAAGCAGTGGACAAAGCTTTGGGGGCACTTTTCCTCCCGAGAGGCCACTGGTGCGCCGGGGGTACAGATGGCCGAGTCTTTACTTACTCTCCACAGCAACAAAAGCCTCCCGGTGGCTCTCTGCCTCCCTGTTGAACGATCGCTCGCGGCTCCTCCATTCTCCTTCCCCCTTTTATCTCTCATTCTTCAGCATGAAATGGACGACAGAGGCTATTCTCCTCCTCAATGGCCAGCGGCCCCCCCGGTCCGCTCAAGGCTGGCGGGGGTCGGCTTGGAGGAACACCAGGGTAATCGATACCGAGGTTGACCGAACAGAGAGGGGGAGGGAGGGAGGGAAGGAGGGAGGGAGGGAGGGAGGGAGGGAGGGAGGGAGGGTCCTCAATTAGCTTCACATTACCAGCGTGTGACCGCTCACTTTAAAATGACTCCACCCCCCCCCCCACCCCCGGTTTTCACATCAAATCTAATCAATACAGCCCATCCAAAGCCCATTTATTCCTGCTTATTGACGACTTTTTTTGCTATGTGAGCTACGCGGCGGTGATGGCTGACCGGGTGCACGGGTTGAAAGGGGAACGGGCCGGTATTGAGCCGGGATAATAGAGTTGATCCGGTCAAGGCCGTAAAATGACAGGCGGGGGACAGATGACCCAACGGGGGAGGAGGAGGGGAGAGGGGGGAGGCCGAGGAGCTGGAGGAGAACGGGTCGAGGGCAGCCGTAGGGCGAGAGACAGGGGCTGAACCGCTGGGAGACGGTGTGGTGCTGTTGCCGGGCGGATTAATACAGCCATCAGGTAAACAGAGGGCAAAGGGAGGGGACAATACAGCTTAGTCAACAACAGGGTAAGAATAGAACAGACTGCACTAGAGTAGAGAAAAATAGAATAGAAGAGAACAGGATTGTCCCCAGGGAGTGAAGAGATACAGTAGTAGGAAGTTGTGGTAGCGGGGTGCTAACTGGACTACACAAGCTGGTCAGGGAAATGGGGGGCTCACCTTTGAACCCCAGTCTGGGGAGCTGTCCGGACCAGAGGCCATTCCTACACACGCACACGCGCGCGCACACACGCACGCACGCACGCACACACACACACACACACACACACACACACACACACACACACACACAGAGCTCCGCAGCAATGCAGGGATCGACAGAGGGAAAGTAGGTCAGATCCAGCTCTCTCGTACGTGCGTACACACACACACACACACACACGCATACATACATACATACATACATACAAACACACATACATACATACACACACACACACATACATACATTGGCTCAGCATTGGGCCTGGCCAGCATTGGCTCAATCACACACACACTCTGTCTAAGCCCCTCCCCATCCATCACTCAACCAAATGTCCCCCCAGACTGCCCCTCTGTCCCCCCAGACTGCCCCTCTGTCCCCCCAGACTGCCCCTCTGTCCACCCAGACTGCCCCTCTGTCCCCCCAGACTGCCCCTCTGTCCCCCCAGACCGCCCCTCTGTCCCCCCAGGCTGCCCCTCTGTCCCCCCAGACTGTCCCTCTGTCCCCCCAGACTGCCCCTCTGTCCCCCCAGACTGCCCCTCTGTCCCCCCAGACTGCCCCTCTGTCCCCCCAGACTGCCCCTCTGTCCCCCCAGACTGCCCCTCTGTCCCCCCAGAGTGCCCCTCTGTCCCCCCAGACTACCCCTCTGTCCCCCCAGACTGCCCCTCTGACCCCCCAGACTGCCCCTCTGACCCCCCAGA
>NC_140262.1:4176190-4186190 GCF_949987555.1 Borostomias antarcticus
CGGCCGGTGGCCACCGTCCGGTAGAGGAGGGCCTTCTCCACGTTGTCGTCCTTGGTGGACAGCAGGTCCCCGATCACCGCCACCACCTTGGGGTTCTCGATCAGGGTCACGTCGCCGTCCACGCCGAACGTCAGGTTGCCCTGGGACGCGTCGGAGGGGACACCAACACGCAGATTAGACACGCCAGCACTGAACACACAGTGTGTGAGTAAGCAGGGTTGATAGACTGAACACTGAACACTGAACACTGGGTTTTACCAGGTGGAGAGAGAGAGATGGAGGGGGAGGTTGTACCAGGTGGAGAGAGAGAGATGGAGGAGGGGGTTGTACCAGGTGGAGAGAGAGAGAGAGAGAGAGAGAGATGGAGGAGAGGGTTGTACCAGGGAGAGAGAGAGAGATGGAGGAGGGGGTTGTACCAGGTGGAGAGAGAGAGAGATGGAGGAGGGGGTTTTACCAGGTGGAGAGAGAGATGGAGGAGAGGGTTGTACCAGGGAGAGAGAGAGAGATAGAGGAGGGGGTTGTACCAGGTGGAGAGAGAGAGATGGAGGAGGGGGTTGTACCAGGTGGAGAGAGAGAGATGGAGGAGGGGGTTGTACCAGGTGGAGAGAGAGAGAGATGGAGGAGGGGGTTGTACCAGGTGGAGAGAGAGAGATGGAGGAGGGGGTTGTACCAGGTGGAGAGAGAGATGGAGGAGGGGGTTGTACCAGGTGGAGAGAGAGAGAGATGGAGGAGGGGGTTGTACCAGGTGGAGAGAGAGATGGAGGAGGGGGTTGTACCAGGTGAAGAGAGAGAGATGGAGGAGGGGGTTGTACCAGGTGGAGAGAGAGAGAGATGGAGGAGGGGGGTTGTACCAGGTGGAGAGAGAGATGGAGGAGGGGGTTGTACCAGGTGGAGAGAGAGAGATGGAGGAGGGGGTTGTACCAGGTGGAGAGAGAGAGATGGAGGAGGGGGTTGTACCAGGTGGAGAGAGAGATGGAGGAGGGGGTTGTACCAGGTGGAGAGAGAGAGATGGAGGAGGGGGTTGTACCAGGTGGAGAGAGAGAGATGGAGGAGGGGGTTGTACCAGGTGGAGAGAGAGATGGAGGAGGGGGTTGTACCAGGTGGAGAGAGAGGGATGGAGGAGGGGGTTGTACCAGGTGGAGAGAGGGATGGAGGAGGGGGTTGTACCAGGGAGAGAGAGATGGAGGAGGGGGTTGTGCCAGGGAGAGAGAGATGGAGGAGGGGGTTGTACCAGGTGGAGAGAGAGAGATGGAGGAGGGGGTTTTACCAGGTGGAGAGAGAGAGATGGAGGAGGGGGTTGTACCAGGTGGAGAGAGAGATGGAGGACGGGGTTGTACCAGGTGGAGAGAGAGATGGAGGAGGGGGTTGTACCAGGTGGAGAGAGAGATGGAGGAGGGGGTTGTACCAGGTGGAGAGAGAGATGGAGGAGGGGGTTGTACCAGGTGGAGAGAGAGAGATGGAGGAGGGGGTTGTACCAGGTGGAGAGAGAGATGGAGGAGGGAGAGAGAGATGGAGGGGGGGTTGTACCAGGTGGAGAGAGATGGAGGAGGGGGTTGTACCAGGTAGAGAGAGAGAGATGGAGGAGGGGGTTTTACCAGGTGGAGAGAGAGAGAGATGGAGGAGGGGGTTGTACCAGGGAGAGAGGGATGGAGGAGGGGGGTTGTACCAGGTGGAGAGAGAGAGATGGAGGAGGGGGTTGTACCAGGTGGAGAGAGAGAGATGGAGGAGGGGGTTTTACCAGGTGGAGAGAGAGAGATGGAGGAGGGGGTTTTACCAGGTGGAGAGAGAGAGATGGAGGAGGGGGTTGTACCAGGTGGAGAGAGAGATGGAGGACGGGGTTGTACCAGGTGGAGAGAGAGATGGAGGAGGGGGTTGTACCAGGTGGAGAGAGAGATGGAGGAGGGGGTTGTACCAGGTGGAGAGAGAGATGGAGGAGGGGGTTGTACCAGGTGGAGAGAGAGAGATGGAGGAGGGGGTTGTACCAGGTGGAGAGAGAGATGGCGGAGGGAGAGAGAGATGGAGGGGGGGTTGTACCAGGTGGAGAGAGATGGAGGAGGGGGTTGTACCAGGTAGAGAGAGAGAGATGGAGGAGGGGGTTTTACCAGGTGGAGAGAGAGAGAGATGGAGGAGGGGGTTGTACCAGGTGGAGAGAGAGATGGAAGAGGGGGTTGTACCAGGTGGAGAGAGAGATGGAGGAGGGGGTTGTACCAGGGAGAGAGAGATGGAAGAGGGGGTTGTACCAGGTGGAGAGAGAGATGGAGGAGGGGGTTGTACCAGGTGGAGAGAGAGAGAGATGGAGGAGGGGGTTGTACCAGGTGGAGAGAGAGAGAGATGGAGGGGGGGTTTTACCAGGTGGAGAGAGAGAGAGATGGAGGGGGGGGGTTGTACCAGGTGGAGAGAGAGATGGAGGAGGGGGTTTTACCAGGTGGAGAGAGAGAGAGATGGAGGAGGGGGTTGTACCAGGTGGAGAGAAAGAGAGATGGAGGAGGGGGTTGTACCAGGTGGAGAGAGAGATGGAGGAGGGGGTTGTACCAGGTGGAGAGAGAGAGAGATGGAGGAAGGGGGTTTACCAGGTGAAGGATGGTGGCCAGGATCTTATAAACCGTCTGGATCTCATCGCCTGTGAAGCCGATCACCTTCATGGCGTCCGCCACCGCTTTGAAATCAGCCCCGTCATTAATGGAGGACTGAGAGAGAGAGAGAGAGAGAGAGAGAGAGAGAGAGAGAGAGAGAGAGACAGAGAGAGAGAGAGAGAGAGAGAGAGAGAGAGGAGAGAGAGAGAGAGAGAGAGAGAGGAGAGAGAGAGAGACAGAGAGGAGAGAGAGAGAGAGACAGAGAGAGACAGAGAGGACAGAGAGAGAGAGGAGAGAGAGACAGAGAGACAGAGAGAGAGAGAGAGAGAGAGAGGAGAAAGTGAGAGGAGAGAGAGAGGGAGAGAGAGAGAGAGGAGAGAGAGGAGAGAGTGAGAGGAGAGAGAGAGAGCAGAAATTGCATCTTTACAGTAGGAAGTGGCTGGGTCCTTTATTTAACACAAAGGAAACACGCTTAGTCTTCATTTGATTATCAAGTGATTTGTGGCACATAGGCCCACAAAAACACCCTCCCATGTTCCTCACAAAAACAGATTCTAAAACATATTGAAGTGATTCAGTACAGAGAGAATCCCATGTTACCACAAAGCCATTCAGTCTGTCAGTGTGTGTGTGTGTGTGTGTGTGTGTGTGTGTGTGTGTGTGCGTCGCGGCACACAATGGCACACGATGTACAAACCACTACAGCTGTTTGGGCCATGCTTTATTCCATGACGTCATGTTGTTTCCTTGCTATACTGTAAAGCCGTTCGCTTCCCTCTCATTAAACTCAAAATGCAGATACAGCAGAGCACCGACGCTGTAATTAAACTAGTGTAGTAGCTGAAATTAATTAGCTCCCTAAATGTCTGCATTGCCTCTGTAACTCAGAGGAAAATGGCGGGAAAAAAATGTTGTGACGAGAGAAGAAAGATGGAGCACATCTGTGTTTGGTGTTCTTGTAAAAACAAACTCTACCCTCCCGCCCGTCAGATCGACGTGGAAATGCTAACAAACCATACAAACCTTGACCTGCCCGCCCACTTTAATGTAGCTGTAGGCGGTCGCGTCCTTCTGAACGTGGAGAGATCGTAGTAGGGACTCTGGAGCACCTTTGACCAGCTGGAGAGACCGCACGCACACACACACACACACACACACACACATCAGTGTTGCTGAAACGCTAACAGTCAAGGACAGCGTTACTGAAGCTAACAGACAGTGACCCAAATCCGCCAGCAGCGGTGGAATTGAGGCGAAGCAGGTAGACAGGAAACTAGATCTAGGAATGAGGCCAGACTGACCTGACACACCTAAAAATAGACTGACCAGGATGTAGGACAGGAGAATACGCACTCGGCCAGATTATGACGTTTGATAGATAATATGGGATTATGAAGTTTGATAGATAATATGGGATTATGAAGTTTGATAGATAATATGGGATTATGAATTAATATGCACTGTCCTCACCAAATAAACCAATAAATAAATAAATAACCTATGGTGGGAGAGCTATGTGTGTTACTGATTTATGCTATGTTCGGTCAGTCGTACATGCACACACGCACGCACACACACACACACACACACACACACACACACACACACACACACACACACACACACACACACACACACACACACCTGGTAAAACGAGTGAAAACTCCTCTCCCCGTCCTGCTGGAAGATGACTCTGGACTGTTGGAGGAGGTGACAACATGAGTCAGGACCGAAAAAATGACCTGGCAAAGGACTATGCAAAACACAGTGTGGTCAGAAAGCCGTCTGCCCCAGGTTCAGGCTCTTTAGCGCCCCCTACCTTCTCCAGCAGGTAGTTGTTGATGTGGCCACCGATGGGATCTCCCTTGAAGTCGAAGTTGATGTCCATGTATTTGCCGAAGCGGCTAGAGTTGTCGTTGCGGTTGGTTTTGGCGTTCCCGAACGCCTCCAGGACACAGTTGGATTTCAGCAGCATGTTTTTCACCCTACGCAACACACACACAGACACACACACACACACACATTCAGTCATTGTTACTAATGGCTCCCCAGACAGCGAGGGCTAGGCCAGCTCAGTTGATACCTAGCCTAGTGCTACAATAACACACAATAAAGTCCACAAGCTGAGGGGTTGAAGAACAGTCTTGAGTAAGGATGACATGCTCTCCATTCATCACACCCTGGCTCCTCATAGCTTACTGTGCAATATTGCAGTTATTAATCATTCAGAGAGCCCACCGGGGTTGTTTGTGGTTACATAACAGTAGTTATTTGGAGGGCAATAATAATAATATGTGGCCATGCTCTTGTACATTAATGCAAAACAAATCCACCCGGCTTCAGTGTGTAATTTATGTTGCGTAGTGCCAGGTCAGGCCATAGACTCCTCACTTTTACTCTGGGCGGTATGCCTGCCGTCATATACACACACACACACACACACACACACACACACACACACACGCACACACACACGCGCACACACGCACACACCACCCGCAGGCCATCTCATAAATTTCAGTCCGATGGAGGCCACAGCATTCCCTGCCTGCAAGGGCCGACCTTTGAGGGCGAGGCTGAGAGAATTGTGGGCTTGTAAATATTAGATTCTCAACAAAACAAAAGTACAAAAATACAGTTCCACTCAGCTGAATGAACTCAGAAGATACATGGGGATCATATACTGTATCAATCAGCACTAATGCCACATAAACACATCCGTCCTGCTAACTTGCGAGCGCTGCTGGTCATATGTGTGTCGTAGACAGGTTAGAAAGCATTATTCAAATACCTACTGTAGGCGTGTGTCACTGACTGTAATAAGTACATGACTGTAATAAATCAGGGGGCAATAAATGTTGAAAACAAGGGGCAATAAGGGTTATAAATGACAAGACAAATGCCTTTCACAAGACCGGCCTGCAATTAGCTGCGGTTCGTAATGAAACGGCTTGTGTTCGTCTGATAAGGCGTGCGAGCTTCACACCAGACCACAGTAATGTGTTGACTTCCTGTAGGAACACATCCCACATGTTCCTCTGTATCTCCAGTGGGTTCCTTGTGTGGGTTCCTTCCTCCTCTCTACTGTGCGACCTGTGAAGTATGTGTGGGGTGTGTGTGTGTGTGTGCGATTGTGTGCGTGTGCGTGTGTGTGTGTGTGCGTGTGTGTGTGTGTGCGTGTGTGTGTGTGGGATGAATGGCTGGGAGCAAGGATGTGAGATTGAATGTGTTTTCTGTTTGCATGGCTTGGGTCTCTCATACAAGCTTTCATTGATCTCCCCTGGGTCTCTCTTTCTGGGGTCTCTCTTTCTGGGGTCTCTCTTCCATGCTCCCTATCCAGAGCACGACATTTAACCCTGAATTTACTGGTTTTACTGCTAAATGTCTATTTCAATTGACGCATGAATAAAAAGCATCTGAATATGAATATGAAGTTGACCCTCATAACATCCTAGACGTCTCTCGAACCTCCAGCCTGACTGACTAACCCGCCACGCCCTCCACTCCTGTCAAAGCCGATCATTAGTTATACAGTAGCGGTGGTTCTCATGCAGCGTGTTATTTCATCACGCCCGTCATGCACTTACAGAAGAACCACGGGCCTGTGGTGGGATGGAATGGGATGATGTAGGTAAGAGCTGTTTACACCTAGTACTGAGTAAACATTCATTACTGGTGATACAGTAATATTATCTATTATTTTACCCCTAATACAGGTCTATTTTGCTGTCCTTGCTATCCTGACATAATATTATAATTAATGCTACATTGATTACACAGTACTAGTTTTAACATGCTGCCCACCTTTTATTTCATTTCAAACCTTTATTTATACTTGTGAAGCACTGAAGTTTCACTCATTTACAGTGATGACGAGTTCACAGAGACACAAATCAACAAAACAAATGCAATGTACAATAATAATAATAATAATAATAATAATTAAAAACAGTTACAGGTTGAAGTACATGGGTCTAGAGCCATGGACTTCAACTCTGTGACTGAAGGAAGCACCTCAAGCTTTAGAGTCTGTTGTAAGGTATTCTAAGTATAGGGAGCATCATGGAAAAAGCAGCCGAGTTCAGAATGCACTCGAGGAACCCTGAAAACAAACCGATCGTTTGATCGGGTCTGGTAGGTACCAAGGCTCCAGTCCAACAGAGACGAGATGTAAGGTGGAAGTTTTACCAATAATGGCTTTGAAAATAAACAAATACCAGTGATAGTTAACCTAACCCTCTAATAATGCATTGAAGGGGTTTCTGTAGGTTAACACTGATAAGAGTCTCTCACCTTTCGACTTCAGCTCTCTGGTTAGGGTTTGTGATAGCAGCGATGTATTGCATAATGTATTTGCTGGCTTCCGTCTTTCCAGCTCCACTCTCCCCTGGAACAAACGCACAATTGAATTATGTTAGAGCGCCAAGATGCTCTGTGTTTATACTGTGCTGTTTATGAGATATCAGGAATGAAATTTGGCATCATTCTAACACAGACATGCTTCAGACTGGCATTATGACGGTTCCATCAGGGTTGTAGAGTGTCAATTCTCCGATCCGCCACTAGGTGGCGCCTCAAGGAACCACATAGTTTCTCAATGCTGTCACAGCTTGTGGCCACTGTCAATGTTTTCTTTAGAAAGTAGGCAAATTCGGGATTCTACTATTTTCAACTAAGTAGGGCTATATCAGTTCTCCCTAAACTCTGACCATCTCTATTTTAATCTCATTTAAGACTCCTGTAAGACTTCAGAAAACATTTGTGTAAAACTAAAGCGACACTTAAATTACACAGACATTTTCAATCAAACCAACCACGTTTAGACATGCTACAGTTCCAATACGTCTGACATAACAATAAGGACGAGAAAGCTTGTCGTTCGTAGCCTAGGTCCATCAAGCAAGAAGCAATGTTTCCATGAATAGCAAATCAGTGGGGGTTGGTTGGTTGGTTGGCCTGGGTGATGTCGGGGGTCGAGGGGGGCGGGGTCCCCAGGCGAGGGGCTGTTACCTGAGATCACGATGCAGGTGTCTTTGTTCCTCCTCTTCATGGCTTTGTAGGCGGCGTCCGCGATGGCGAAGAGGTGGGGCGGGCGCTCGTACAGCTCGCGGCCCTTGTACTGCTCGATGGTGTCGCGGCCGTAGATGTTCATGGCACGGTAGGGGTTCACGGACACCACCACCTCGCCAATGTAGGTGTAGATCTTCCCCTTTTCAAACCTGCAGACACACAGAGGCTAAGTTAGACTGCAGTCAATTCCCCTGAACGGTTTGTTTGATCGGAGTTTCAAATATTAGCATCTTGAGGATTTCAACCCTACAGATGATGTTTGCCATCGTTGATATTTCCGGTTACTCAGTCAGACAGATATCAAGGAAAATTTAAGGGGAAATACAGTAGATAATGTTACTGTATGATTATGGTGACAGGATCAAGATCAAGTCCAGCTAAACGTAAGCAAGTTAAACGTAAGCGAGAAAAAACCTGAAACTAAATCCAGGTCATGTTTTGACAACCAAGTGATCTGATCTTTCTCTTTCATCATGACCCCTGCTTCACCGTACTCATCACCAACATTACACCAACATCTCCTCTGCTTCACCGTACTCATCACCAACATTACACCAACATCTCATCTGCTTCCCCGTACTCATCACCAACATTACACCAACATCTCATCTGCTTCCCCGTACTCATCACCAACATTACACCAACATCTCATCTGCTTCCCCGTACTCATCACCAACATTACACCAACATCTCCTCTGCTTCACCGTACTCATCACCAACATTACACCAACATCTCATCTGCTTCACCGTACTCATCACCAACATTACACCAACATCTCATCTGCTTCACCGTATTCATCACCAACATTACACCAACATCTCATCTGCTTCACCGTACTCATCACCAACATTACACCAACATCTCATCCAGTCTGTCTCGTGAGGAGACCTTGGTCAAATAGTACTTGGTGGTCCTTTTAAATACTAAATACAGCATTTGCTTGTATTTGAAAGGAAGTACCATCTGACTCGTGCTGATGACAGAGACAGAGCACACCCAGGCTCTGACACACCACCATGCGTCATTCCATAGTGTGTTTCCCATCTTCCTGGGGATCTTTGTCCCCGTTTGTGTGTGTGTGTGTGTGTGTGTGTGTGTGTGTGTGTGTGTGTGTGTGTATGTGTGTGCGTATGTCTGTGCGTGTACATGTGTGTGTGCGTGTATGTGTGCGTATGTGTGCGCGTGTGTACTGTATGTGTGTGTGTGCGTATGTGTGTGTGTGTATGTGTGCGCGTGTGAGTGTGTGTGTGTGCGTATGTGTGTACGTGTGTGTGTGTGTGTATGTGTGTGCGCGTGTGTATGTGTGTGTATGTGTGTGTATGTATGCGTGTGTGTGTGTGGCGTGTGGTCCACATACCACCCAGAAGGTATCAGTGAGAAACCGTGGACTAGCGCATCATGGCCGTGTTTACAGGGTGTCTAGTCCAGTCTAGGTAGTTCTGAGCTCGGCCCGACTGAGGTCCTCCAGAGATCCACACCCACGTGCAGAAACTGGTTAGACGCTTCAGACACCGATCCCTGAGCGCTTAGCCAGGCAGACAGAGCCTGAGGTGCTGTAACACCCTGGCCCTTCTCTCCTTCTCTCCTTCTCTCTCTCCTTCTCTCTCTCTCTCCTTCTCTCTCTCTCTCTCTCTCTCCTTCTCTCCTTCTCTCTCTCTCCTTCTCTCTCTCTCTCCTTCTCTCTCTCTCTCTCTCCTTCTCTCCTTCTCTCTCTCTCTCTCTCTCCTTCTCCCTCTCTCCTTCTCCCTCTCTCTCTCTCTCTCTCTCTGCCCCCGGCCTGCCTGACTTCCTTCCTCTCATGAGGACCAGGATCCCCCCTCTCCCAGAGAAGAATAGGCCCATTCTTCCCAGCTGCTCCCCAGCCACGGCTGCCTCCGCCGGGCCCCTGAGCTCCCGGAGACCCTGGCGTCCCCCGATCCTGCGGTCTGACTGTGGAGGACGACAGCGCAGCCAGGGATTGGACAGTAGCGCTGACTGTTCCTTCCACGGCGGCGCTGCCGGTTCTGGGAGTGAACCTGGGATATAGTCTTCTTCACGCCATGTGTGCAAAGTACCTGGAAAGAGGAAACCTTGACTCTATGAAAAGACTAAGGACCTTGAACTCATCTGATCCTTATCTGAGATGGCTGCACGCATGTTATCTCAACATTTGATAGGTCATATTTACGTCTCGTTTGATGGTATAAGTATATTGTGTGGTGAATAATGCCAAGAATGATAAGCAATGCAGAACAGAAGAGCGGTTGAGGTGAATCACGCTTTCAACCTCCAGATGTAGAGAAGGTAAATCATCCCAGTAGATAAGAACGAGTCCCAAGGAATCAGAACGAGTCCCAACGAATCAGAACGAGTGCCA
>NC_140262.1:4196190-4223690 GCF_949987555.1 Borostomias antarcticus
GGTGCTTTTAGGGTGCAATCCTCATTAGAGCGGAGGCCCTAAAAGCATGGAGCCCCAACCCCAGGTTGAGACTAAGCTAATGCATGATTGTTCTCTGTTGAACCGAGTTCATTTGTTTTTCTAATAAAGGATGATCGCCATAGTCTTTCGGCAGGCCTACGATGTCAGCGTGCCTGACTTGACAATGGGATGACGCTCTGAAGAATGTCACCAAGGAATGTCACTACGACTAGTAGGAAGGCCATGTAGGCTACAGTAGGAACGCCATGTAGGCTACAGTAGGAAGGCCATGTAGGCTACAGTAGGAAGGCCATGTAGGCTACGTCAACGTATAGAAACAAGGGCATCGATGAAAGAACAGCTTTACTGTAATTGCTGACATCGACATGGCGGTGTGGTTATCAGGTATTTCATCTGGAGTATCTGGGATGCATGTTTGGAGGAATTCCCAACATGCCTCAGTAATTGTTTTGGAATCATGTTTTGCTTTGCCAGCAAGGTTTCCTGTAGCCCACAGGACAGACACAACACTGCCATATAAAGACAAGCGCTGAGCAGTGGTGACGTGGTACCATAACAGCTCCCACCGCAAGGATGTTTATTTGTCATTATATATAAATACAAGATACAGGGACTATGTAGAATATGCACAGTATAGATACGATGGCTATGATATCATGGAAAATATATTATTAGCCCACCACCTTCCCATAATAAGATAGTATTACTATTGTGGGTTTAGATATTTCCTGGCTTCTATGTGTTATAGAGGCTTCTTATCTGCAGGCTGGTCTGTTGGAGCAGATATTCACCAGAATTTAATTAACTGTTTTCACGCTGAACGTTTCCACAAACAGATTAGGTATCTGCTGGGTTACATTTGTGACAGTGTTGTCACACTAAGGTCAACTTGTAATCTGGCAGAATCAAGAAGAACTTAAAGCAGACTAACCTGCATCATTATTCACACAGTAAGAGGGAGATTCCCTCCGATTAGATTCTCAACATGGCTAACTCGAACCTTTTACCTCAGGCTGACACTTTTGGGACTATTTTCCTCTGAGGAACCATCTGAGGAGGGAGTCAGATGCCTCGTGTACGTTGTATCCCTCCTCCGAGTGCCTCTCTAGTCAATACCCCGACTTGACTCTACCCTACAAACAGATGTGGAACAGGAGCAGCAGGGGGAGGAGGCGGAGGACAAGGAGGGGGTGCGGGGGGGGGGGTGCTCCTGGTCGGTCACACCCTCTGCAAATAACAATCTGCACACGGCATCTCCGGGCCGACCAGCAGAGCTGGAGGGAAAACAAACAGGGAGAGCTGGGAAAACGAGGCCAGACCCTGGCAGCTGGACTACGACTGGAGGCACCAGCTATCCCATGCCAGCAGATGGGCTATTGTCCAAGGTGTGTTCGACTGTAAGAGAGGTCCCTTTTGACGCGATTCAAACTATGATTAACGTCAACTAGGACACTTCAAAATGTATCTATATTAATAAACAGAGCTAAGTTTCCATGCCCAAATCGAAACGGGCGGTTTACAAAACAAAGCACCTTGGGGCCACACACACGAGTGCATGATAATATATGAAAATATTTTTCGCAGTATGAAAATACATGAGGCTGTGGTTGAGCCTGTTCCTGTGGTACTGTGTGTTGACTTGTGCAGAAACAAGCAGCGAAAACGGAAGTCTAACTACATCCTGGCATTTCTCTACAAGAGACAAGACTCATTCATGTCTGGAGCTGACCATGCAGATCCAAACATTTCCAAAACACTTAGTGATCTATGGTATCAAAGAGAATAACAGAATATTGTTTTGGAATGCCTGTGGTGTAATCAGTATCTTGGTGTTTTTAATTGTGCATTGGCACATGGTGGTAGTGCCAAGGTAGTCCCATAGCCTACCTTCGGCTCTTAGAGAAGGGAAGGGGTAATTATACTGGATTTCACAACCTGCAATTCATTTCACTCGTCCAACAACAGCAAGTGCACAGTATTTGAATGACCGCTGCATGAAAGAAAAAAAGAGAAGGCAGGGAATTCAACTTAGAGGTTTAGAAGATCTGTTGGTGGAAACGTCACACCTCACTGCAGAGAATGCATTGGTCTCCGTCCTCTGCTTTCGCTTGGGGGGAAAACACGCCACACGCCAACCATGACACCACTGTCAGTCTCACACACGCCAACCATGACACCAGACTGTCAGTCTCACACACGCCAACCATGACACCACTGTCAGTCTCACACACGCCAACCATGACACCACTGTCAGTCTCACACACGCCAACCATGACACCACTGTCAGTCTCACACACGCCAACCATGACACCAGACTGTCAGTCTCACACACGCCAACCATGACACCACTGTCAGTCTCACACACGCCAACCATGACACCACTGTCAGTCTCACACACGCCAACCATGACAGCAGGTAAGACTGTCAGTCTCACACACGCCAACCATGACATCAGACTGTCAGTCTCACACACGCCAACCATGACACCAGACTGTCAGTCTCACACACGCCAACCATGACACCAGACTGTCAGTCTCACACACGCCAACCATGACACCAGACTGTCAGTCTCACACACGCCAACCATGACAGCAGGTAAGACGGTCAGTCGCCACATGGCGTCAGACTATGCTGCATAATATAGGAGGAGCAGAGCTCAGCAGCCACATGTAGGCCTACAGCCATGGCCGTCACAAGGTGGGGGGGGGGGGCGGGCTACCCAGGGCCCCAGTAGGGAGAGGGCCCTTGAAAATACCCCCACCCCCCTTTTTTTTCTCACCAGTCACTGTTTTTTCCCTCTCCTGTTTAAGAATAAATGTTCTTTATCAAAAGATGCATGAGATTCATGGATCAAAAGAGGAAGGGGTACCACAGAGATTGTTCATGTATAGGGCCCAGAAGTTGTGGTAGGCCTGCTTTGCTGCACTGGTGCTCACATGGCATGATACAACACCAGCTCCCTCACATTCAACTAAATACAGTTAATCCACACACAAAAAAACACTAGTGGCGCAAAATAGTCTTGTAAACTGTTCAAATGATGCTTTGAATGGGAACACTGTGAGACATTGGGTGGAGCCTCATTCAAACATAGCAGGTTTACAGTATTACCGGTCTGGCTATGAGGAACATGAGAGGAATGTAGGAATGTACCCTCAGTAGACTATCTGCTCCCTTCAAGAGGAAATAAAATGTCTATTGTCATGAATACAGTTAGGCTATCATGCAGGTTTTTCTGTCAGAGAAGTCAGACACACGTAGTGAAAAAAGTTCTCACTATGTTCTTGTAAGGTGTGGTGTAGAGGGTCTTTATAACAACCTATGACAACCATGACAATAATATAGGTTATAATTGTAGGGACATTTGGACTTGACCTGAGACCCGCACCTGTGGGCTATCTAAACTATCAATCATTAGGCCTACAAATAACAGGCATAAAGACTGACAACACGAGTTTGACTTTATTCCGACAGAGTGCAGAAAAATGTAGATTGTGTAACTGGTAAAAAGACACATAGCATGTTAGAAATACCATGGTGTTTTGTGATAGGCTACATCAATTAATGAATCCACAGGTTTGTGTTGCAATTAAAAATGTTTTGTTGTAGGTCTGAGCTTCTAACCTGATGTACTTGATGTACCTGATGTACTTCTAACCTAATGTACTTTACTGAACCAGGATCCGCTGCTTTGCCATTAAGCTGTCCGTCACCTCACTGACACTAAAAAGGTGAATGACCGTTGTCGTGCGGCCACGCTGCTTACCTGAGTCTTAGGTTGGCCATGAAGTCTTCCAAAGAAACGTTGTCCAGAAGAACAAAGTCAGCCTTTCCGAACTCTAGACTCTCGTGTTCTGCCATCGTTGTATCTTGTTTTTAGGATTTGGGTTTTGAAAAATATATATCCTTTGAAATAACTTTACAGATCTGCTTTGAAGTGTTTGCGACAACAAAGGTAAACAATGTCCAGCCGTCCAGAGCGCTTATTCAATAGAAAGCTGAATGGTCTAGTCGCATTGTTTTCATTCAGGGAAGTGGTCATACTACATAACTTTCACTCATAATTAGTCAAATTAAAAGCAAACTAAGCAACGTCGAGGAGTCAGTTTTGTCTTAGGCGATACCTCTTCCAATAGGCCACTCCTGCAGGCTTTAAACTGCAGTGGATAGGCTATAATCCAGGATGTATATCTTTATATAACTCCAGAATAACTTGTGGCTTCCCACCGATGGATGTTCTTGTCCCGTTACTCCAGACTATCCGAGCTCTCTTGCCTTGAATTGCTCTCGTCCCGAATACCGACGAATAGAATCACGATGCTCCTCCTCCAATTTAGACATGTTGGTCGGAATTTGTCGCGTGTGAAAGAAAATATATTTTTTTAAAATCTTTAAAAAAGACCACAATTGAACTGCGATATTCTTCAGAGATGACGGGCAAGTAGGCTTCTAAAAAGAAAAATATAAAAGAAAAGCTTGTAGCCAACAGCTGAGTAGACCTAGGCCTATGTCTTTTATATCCATATATGGAAAAATACTACTAGGCTACTTCTTCAACAGACAACCATTTGTAAAGGTGGGCCCATGTTTGACATGATGAGAATCGAACAGGTTAGAAGCTCAGACCTACGACAAAACATTTTTAATTGCAACACAAACCTGTGGATTCATTAATTGATGTAGCCTATCAAAAAACACCATGATATTTCTAACATGCTGTGTCTTTTTACCAGTTACACAATTCAATAGGCGACAGTAGACATATGACTGGCATTCTTGATAATTGACTAGTCTTAGATGCAAAAAGCTGAAATAGCCCAAGACTTATCATCACCATCCCTTGCTGAGACACATCCACTGAACAATTCAACAAGACACTGCTATGCCACCTTGTGTTCAAAAGTGGTACTGACTGGGTGGAATGGACACTACCTTACTCATTCAACATCCTCGTACAGTAAAATAACAGGCATATGATCACATCAAGACCCTATGTCAGTACAGTCAACATATGGATGATAAGACTATAGCTAATATGGACAAATAATGGACGACAATATGTCAAAACAATAGATAATAATTGATAAAAGGCGAACTTTTATTAAAACTCGGAGAATTATGAAAAAATACATCTTGCGTGAAAGCCACCCACAAACCTTGGCTTGTGACTCTTCAGTCATGGACAAAGATTTGCTGATATAGGTTCTTGATTTTGTTTTGAGCATCAGAAAATTGCAAATGCAAAGCAGTTTTGAAGATTATGAAACCGTATCAGCAGTTTCCATAGAATAATGTAGGCTACAACTGTTTAAAACCCAATGTTTTCAGCCAATCGCCAACTCATTTCGTCTGCGCAAGCAGCGAGCCCCCAAATATGATACTGGAAGAGGCAGCATTGGACCATGATGACCCACAATTCTGGGTCACATACACCAGGGCCCCTCTACGCAGAGAGGTCATGTAGGTGGTCAAACTACCAACAGTGGAACGACCTGTAACATCGGTGTGTGACAGGGAAACCCAATAACCATTGACCACAAGCCACAGGTCAGTTTTACCACTACCGCGACCAGTTTGGGTGGAGAAGTAGAACTGGTAGACTCCCTTGACCGGGGCTCGGAACACCCCAGTCTTCCTGTTGAAGCCTCGGCCCACGTTCACACGGACGGTGCTGTACTTGATCTGGTTCACCTTGCCTGAGATGACGCGGGGTAAGGAGGCGAAGAAATGGACTTTTCTTTTCACCACTGAAAGAGAAAACGACATTGGAAATAACTGTGAAGATGACAAGAAGAGCACAAGAGATGTGACACGAGATTCAAAAGAAAAACACGAGTCTTTCAAAAATGTGATGTTGACGAGTGGATCCAACCCACAGAATTGTCCTGCTCACCATATTTCTTTTTTTGACACTTCCAAGTGATCTTGTCTTTACTCACACAGCTCTCACTTCTTTTGCAGCGTCCGCATACTATGGTGTTGATGTCTGTGGGGAGAGAATGTCCTGATAAGTTTCCTATATAAGGTCAACTAACAAAAACAGCACTTAGACCGTGACCACTGATACCTGCGCAGTAGGCCAGAGCGCAGGTCGTCGGTTTGACAAACTGGTAGACATAGTAGTTCCCCGGGCACTTCTTGATCTTGATGGGATGGGACCTGAAGGCGCAGCAGTTCCTCTTCCAGTGACCACACACGCTGCGGCTGACGATGCCGTTCCTCCTCCGGGGGTGGGGCCCGCTCAACCACAGCGGGGCGTGGGTGCTGCACATGTTCTCGGGCACACACCTCTCCGGCATCTGCACACTCTTGCCTCTGTAGAAGAGGCGGTACCAGCCCTTCCAGTTGACGTTGCGGTCGCACATCTTATTCTTGGAGGTGATGTTGGTGGCCCTCCACGCCTGGTCTAGGACAGTGTAGCGATAGCAGGGGTCGAATGGCTTCGCATCGTTGTCTTCAGGGGACAAGTTGTCCTCCTCCCCTCCGTGGATTAGGGGGTAAGGCGTAAGGAAAGTGCTACCTACTGTAGGCCCTACCAGAGATATGGAAGAGAGAGAGAACAGGCAGGAGAGAAACTACTGTAAATGAGTCTGTATGTGAAGAAATCGATTAATACATTTGCCCGAACTGACCTGTTGCAGTGGAAGCCTCACTCTTGCAGCTTGCCAGAGTCTGTACGGAAATAAACATGGAATGACTCATTCGTTAGTAGACAGTGTGTGTAGAAAATAGGCCCACTAGGCTACTGTAGATTCTGTGACTTATAGTTATAGCCTAACGTAGATGTTAAAACAGTAAATACAGTATTATCCATACTTTATTCAAAGCATCCAGTTGTTGCCTAATCGTCGTTTGTTCAGACCTCAGGTTCTCCATCTCCTAAAAAAAATGAGAACTAAACTATTAAGGCGGATTCTTGCAGAAGAGGATCGTCGTCCTACCTAAAACCTTTGTGACCCGAACTTTGACTAAGAAATTACCTCGTAGAAGGCAGCGAATGGTTGATGCTCAATGTTGTAGAGCTTCAGCTCAGTCTGCAAGATGAAATGTTCCCAAGTTGAAACCATGCAACGTTTTATATATATATATTAAATATTTTCATGCTTTGTGTTTGACTCTCATTAACAGCAACCCCATGATGTTTACACAGGCAGTTTTGCCTTTTCATATATATATATATATATATATATATATATATATATATATATATATATTACATATACAGTATAAGCATTTGGGGAAATAAGAGGATATTTTATGAATAATGTAGGCTATGTTTATTATGCCGAGTTCCATCTGCTATCTTTTTGAACATCACTCAACACAGCCAATACTCACAGAGTGTGCGTTTCCCGCTGAGTCTACTGTGCAGGACGACATTATGGCAAACACAACAACAGCTACCTGCATGACAACCATCTGGGAACAACAGTTGAATATTAATCTAGATGCTGGTCTTGGCACAACTAGCCTACTTATGGAATGTCTTGTCACTCCATAGTAGGTTTTGCAGTTACTGAGGGACAAGGGCAGAACATTTGTAGTTCTTTGTCAAAAGAAAATGTATTTTACTACAGTAGATGGTAAAAAGTCATCTTACCTTGAAAGCCCAGATCTCTAAGCCCATATTCTGACAAGGCTGCCGGTAGTCTAGGTCACCAGAGTCAACTTAGGAACTGGGTTCTGCCAGGCGAGGATGCCAAAAACAGAATAATACATCATTAATCATCTTGAGATATTAGGATCTGTCTACAGATTTACATATAATACGGATGCCTCTTTGAATGTGAAATGTAGAATTAGTCATAATATTTTCCTAAATACAGAAAGTAACATAATTCCCGCACCTGTTTATGGAAGCATCTTGAAAAATCTAAAACTGCAAGTGGGTGATCTTTTATATACATGTGCTCAGGCTTGCGTTCCACCAAACTCATATAGGGAAGTTGGGGTCTGAACACTCAGAAAGTCGAGGTGTTACTTTTCACAAACAAGATGCAGACGTGGACATGAAATAATCTCACCATTTAAAGGCAGTTTTTGAGTCGGTGTGGTCAGCATTTACCCGGGGAAAAGACCTAATGTGGGCAGACCTAATGTGCCAGGGAAGACTGCTCCAGAGCCTAGGGGCCTAGGGGCCGGGCAGACCTAATGAGCCAGGGCAGACTGCCCCAGAGCCTAGGGGCCTAGGGGCAGGGCAGACCTAATGAGCCAGGGCAGACTGCTCCAGAGCCTAGGGGCAGGGCAGACCTAATGAGCCAGGGCAGACTGCTCCAGGGCCTAGGGGCCTAGGGGCTGGGCAGACCTAATGAGCCAGGGCAGACTGCTCCAGGGCCTAGGGGCCTAGGGGCCGGGCAGAGCTAATGTGCCAGGGCAGACTGCTCCAGAGCCTAGGGGCCTAGGGGCCGGGCAGACCTAATGAGCCAGGGCAGACTGCTCCAGAGCCTAGGGGCCTAGGGGCTGGGCAGACCTAATGAGCCAGGGCAGACTGCCCCAGAGCCTAGGGGCCTAGGGGCCGGGCAGACCTAATGAGCCAGGGCAGACTGCTCCAGAGCCTAGGGGCCTAGGGGCTGGGCAGACCTAATGTGCCAGGGCAGACTGCTCCAGAGCCTAGGGGCCTAGGGGCCGGGCAGACCTAATGAGCCAGGGCAGACTGCTCCAGAGCCTAGGGGCCTAGGGGCCGGGCAGACCTAATGTGCCAGGGCAGACTGTTCCAGGGTCTAGGGGCTGGGCAGACCTAATGTTCCAGGGCAGACTGTTCCAGAGCCTAGGGGCCGGGCAGACCTAATGAGCCAGGGCAGACTGCTCCAGAGCCTTGGGGCCACCGCCAGTCATGACAGGTACCATAACTGAAAGGGACCTTAACTATGAAGAATCCCTTAATTGGACCTAGAAACAACTGACATCTGTTCCAATTCTTATCTTATTTTATAGCCTATTTTACACTCAATTTAATCAACTACAACAAATACAATAAAAATAAAATGAGCTAAAACAAGGAATACAGTTACAATTTTAGATGTATAACATAGCCACCGGGATACAGCCCTTTGGCTGGATTGTGCTGGCATGAAAAATGTTATCTATATATCTATATATATATATAGTCTCCATAAGCATATGCCATTACCCTAGTCAAATTCCTAGTGTAAACCAAGTAGGGCGGCTATAGCTCAGGAGGTATAGAGTGGGTCGTCCAATGATCGTAGGGTCGGCGGTTCGAAACCCGACTCCTCCTGACTACGTGTCGAAGTGTCCTTGGGCAAGACTTTGAACCCCAAATTGCTCCCAATGAGCAGGCTAGCACCTTGGATGGCAGCTGCTGCCATTGGTGTGTGAATGTGTGTGTGAATGAGAGGCCTTCATTGTAAAGTGCTTTGAAAAAAAAGTGTTATTTAAGTGCAGTTTAAATACATGCAAGTCAATTTACCATTTACATGGTGAATACACATATCTTGAAATAACACATTTTAACACAGATTCATCTCTTTTAAGAGTTTGTTGATAGTGATGGGCAGCATCTAGCATTAACTGTAAGAGCAAAGTCCAGTTCATCAAACATGAAACTTAATTCAGCAATGTTACTTAGACTCAACCCTTTATTGAGCAGTAGGCCTATGCACCTCAAGGGTGCAGTAAATTGTTCTCATGCCTAAGGACATTGGATACTGCTTGAGGACTTCCATCGCTGCAGTAACAACATAGACCACTAGGGGTCGTAGCAGCAATGCAGTAAGAGTTTAACATGGAACTAAATGGAAACCAGGCCAAGTCCAGCCTGGCTTATGTGCGTGGCTGGCTTGTTTCTGTTCAGGACTGGTAGGACGGAAGCTAGTCATGCCACTGAAATAGCTGTGAGTTGAAAGGACATGAAATAATGTCTGATAAATTAAGATAGGTCTTGTCATCTGGACACATCAATGCTTCCAATGCTAATCCAGCACAATAAGAGCGGGATAGCCAGTTAGCTCATGAGCTCACAATAACTAGCAGCAGCTTCCATAACATTAATGGTAGCGGTCAGTGGCTAAAGCAGTTTTGAGTTTGAGTTTATTTAATTCACAATTGCAGTTTACACTGAAAAAGATTGCAGAATTTACAAAAGTAGTTAATCTAAAAGGATACACATATTAAAAGACAAAATCAATAAATAAATAAATAAAATACAATAAAAACTGACATTACACATTATCACAAAAAAAGACCATCCAGACATAAAACACAAAAAACATGTCACAGTACACAGAGATCTATACACACAGAGATCTATACACACAGACTCACACATCACAGACAGGACAAGACCAGGGGACGATTATATAGACTTATTATAAAGTCTAACAGCTGTGGGCAGGGTTGAAGTCATCAGACGTTTCATCCGGCAAGGAAAGTCTGTGATGTTATTCTCTTTTCTGAGCAGTCTCAGCTGCACCAGTGTATGCTCAAGAGAATATACTGTTAATGATAACAGAAGGGCTGTAGAACGACGCGTTAGTTCTCTCAACTGACACAGAGGTGCCAGAATGTTTACCAGCTGCTACCAGCCAACTGTCTACTTCCTGCAGTGCAGTGACCTCTACCTCACACGGCACTCGGCTCTAACATACCCAGCAATCTTATTTTGGCAACCTGCCCCCCTTCCCCAGAAAATGCCACGAGGCGTGGAGGCTATTCGTTTATGCTGAGTGAGAGCTCTCACTGACACGTGCACATGCAGAGTAACGCTAACACGTCTGCCAGTAATGGCCGCTGTGTAGTTACTGGACTTGACATAGGTGTCACCTGAAACTGGAGTCTGGAGCACTGGTATGAATAGGGATGACAATGTCATGACTTATAATGCCATATTTGTACTATTGGTCTGTGCCTAGTAATTGGTGTCTCATTTTATCATGCTTCCTCTTTAGCCGTAAAGTTTACGTTTACGGCGTAAACCTTTATCACAAAGACACCAGACAAATGTAGAACAAGTGTTTGACATGTTTATTCTCTGGATTCTCCATATTTACAATAATTTCAGTGGAAAATAAATGTCATTATTAAAAAAATAACTATGAGAGTATGATACAAAAGAAAATGGAAAATGTTATATGCAAAATGAACACACCTACGCCTACCTAAGAGCATTTTCACACTCCCATGACTAGCCCTGCAAAGACATGAATCATTAAATACTACTGTACATGCATTCTGGGATTTGTAGTAAACACTGGCTGCTGTTGAACATTCAGAGCCCAATCAATACTCATGCAGGCAACAACTGGAACACAATGATCAACAGGGCCATTCACACGGCATTAGCTAAGAGCATTCTCTTGTTAGATATTTTTGTGTCATCAATCATTTAAACGATTGTATTGAATTCAAGTCTTGACTAGCCCATGTTGGTGGGACTTTCTTTTCTTCGCAAGGCTACTTAAGGCTGAGGTGGCATTTTCTTGCAGTCAGCACTTTAAGTAGGAGGACAGCTAATGCCAGCGAAGGACTCTCAATTATTCAGCAGTACTGTAGTCGTACTGGTCCATTCACACACTCACAGTACTCGTTCATAAGGATTCCTGCTTTTATGACTTAAAGTGTCTCAAAAAGGTCCATCAAGACCTTCTACTTCATTTCCCGAAGGTCTACTCTAACTCACACCTTCCCAGAGTCACCCCAAAACATCATCCATCTCTATAATCAATAAATGAAAAGCGCTATACTGTACAAATAGTTATTATTATTATTTACAGTACATATTACTGTAGGTACTATCTCTGAGTCTTCCCTCCCACTCTCATCTCATTCACCCCCAAAACAAGGCACGGTAATGGGCCTAGCCATCCCAAACACACCCTCTTTCGGTACGTCTCCTTCGTCACATGGCCTTGGCCTTAAACTCTCTTGACAGGGACGATATGAAGGTTCTCTAACAGTGTTCAGCTGCCCTGCGCGTTAAGATCACGTATCCCCCGATCTGTTCCTCGTGAGTCAGCCGAGAACTCAACAAAGCGGGCGTCGCGGTGGGGACAGCGTGGACGTGCGACTACGAGAAAGCAGGATGAAAAGAGGGAGAGAGAGCACGTTTTTCCGAGTCCCTCACCGGTACATTTAACCCGGGGGGATTTGAGCGCTGACAGGCGAGCGCTGGCACGCAGGCCTCCTGGTCAGCCCCCGGGGCCAGGGGCGCCTGCGTCTCATTCACTTGGCCACTCTGTAGTTAGCCAGGTCCAGGGGCTCTCTGCTGGGCACGCACCAGTCGTCCGCCCCCTGGCTGACTTTGTAGTTCCTCAGAGCTGTCTTGTTGTACACAGGGAGCCTCTCCACAGAGTCTGTCGACAAGGCCTGTGGATGGAAGCAAACGATCGCGGTGAGAAATCCCTTCAGGGCGAAGAGGACGGATACGGAATGACCCGGCGCCCTCGCGAAGCGAGTCCGTCCCCAGATGACGACTGGATCGGCTCTGCGTCGACGTGGCTCACCTTCAGGTGGATGACGGCGTCCGTGCCGTAGCCCTGCATGGAGTAGAGCTGCAGGTCTCCCTGGAAGTACTTGGCGTAGAGGCGCGATATGGGCAGGCCGTAGCCGAAGCCGGCCTGGAGACGAGAGAGCGGGGTTTAGACTACAGTATCTCTCACCCCCCCCCCCCAACACGCCGGTGGGTGGATCTGTCCGGCTCTTCGATGGTGGCAGAGAGAAGGTCTACTCACCAGCGGCGCCCGTGTGTGCTCTCCTATCTGCGGCGTGGGGGCGGTGGAGTACATGTAGCTGAAGAGGTTCTCAATCCTCCTGAAGGGCACGCCGCCGCCCATGTCGCTCACCTGCACAGCACCAGGAAGAGAGGGAAGGGGGGAGGAGAGAGAGAGAGAGTGAGAGAATGTGGGCAGGAAGAGGGGCAGCGGTCTGTCATAAACGGGCGCAGACGGTGCCAGGCGGGCGCCCCCTTGTACCACTTGGCTTGATTCCACGGCACGAGACAGCCGGGTCTCCTGTTCTGCATATCGTCATGGTAGCCGGACAACAAGACTACTCAGCCCCCCCCTCCTTCCCTGTGTTGTGTCAGAGAGAGGCAGGTGATCCGCCAGAAGCACAGCTCTGGAGATCAAGTTCCTATAAGATCTTAACGCCTGCCAAATCGTGTTAATCTTATCAGAGATCACTAGCTCAGTTTAATATTAGTCCCACAACAATGATGTATCAACTCTTTGTGTCAAGGACGCAGTGGAAGCAAGAGTAAACATTCAAGAGCCATTTGCTGGTTTATTCTGCTCATGGTACACTGACGCAAACTTGAACGGGAGGGAGCGCACGAGAAGAAACCCCACAATGCTCTGCGAACATGACGCTGTGACGTCCAAAACAACGGCAACATGAAAACAACAAAAATGTCTGATGCGAGAGAAAGAAAAATTAAAAGCACCACCACTATAATTTTGACATTTGTCCCCTCTAAAAAGACCCTAATGTCACTGACCCCAAAACAATTTAGAAAGTTAAATCAAGCACAACAGCTGCTCACCGTGACTCATCGTTGCCGTTTGAGCAGCTGGGTTTGACACAGCTAGCCGGCGTTCGCTCCTATTATCAGGACCCTGATATCACTGACCTAAAATTACTTCATTAAGTTCAATCAAGCGCAACAACTGCTCATGGTGCATGGTCGTTACTGATGTTAAAAAACCTAGGCTACCTTGATTGACATGTCCTCTCTGCCAATGGCCACCATGACTTGGATGGGCGGGAGGTTGTTGCTCGCTTCATGGTGCTCAATGGTGGCTCTCATTGCGTTCTATAAAAGGTGGAACACATGGTAAAATGTACAATCACAGTTAGTTACCCATGAATCACAGTCAGTTACCCATAACGAACTTTGATAATTATCGCTAATAAACTTGACAAAAGGTTCTACCATACCTTGAAGAGCTCAAATAGCATGTGGTAGAGATGGGATGGGACGTAGACTATGCTTATGGGCTGCTTCTTGCTGTTGACTGTGGAAAAAAAAACAAAGGAAACTCTTGAAAAATCCATACCAGGGCTCTTTGAATGAATATAGAGCGTCCACCCCCTGTGGACATTATGCACCACTTACAGTCATGCCGTTTAGATCTATTTCCATCGTTCTCTGAGCAGAGGCAGTGTCAATATTGTCTGAGGCAGCCAACCACCCCCTCTTATCCATTCCTTGTGCCTCAGTGATATTATTAGACAGCCCTCACCACCATATGGTCACGAGTGTGGTGCTCGATGCTAGTCTCAAATAAGTGATGACGATCAACGTAAAGCCTGTTTGTACAGTAAGAGAAGACTGCGGTGTCGGAGACGGGGGGTAGCGATAGGATGTTTTTGTTTTTGTCTTACTGTTCATCTCTTGCAGCTTCAGGTCCGGTGAGCTGAGGTAGTACTGGTCACACAGCATCTTGGCGCTTTGGTAAGCGTCTGTGAGAAGGAGAGACCACACAACGTGTTGAAGACGTTTTAGAGATACATTATCGCAAGGTCCAAGCTGCCATGTTTCGCAACTTCAACAGCAACAACATCCGCATCGGTCTTTCCTCTCCAAAACATCCACGTTCACGCTAAAGGCGACATATTGTCAATAATATCCCCATTCAGAGTCGGCCTACCTCTGACCACCTCGGTGACCTCACAGTGCGGGTCAATGCTCCCTATGGTGTTGGGGTGAAGAGGATTCGTTGCGCCGTCAAAGACGAGACCTGCGGGGACAGGACAGAGAGATATCAAAATAACTTGACTTGCGTCATTGGTGTAAAACAACTTGTACAGCCCCGCGGCATTCTGCTTACTGTGCTGGTTGATGAGCATGCGTATGGATATACGGCTCATGTAGAAACGATCCAGGAAGTACTGGATGTTCTGATTGGTGACCGCGTCCTGGATAAAGGCCTCCTTGTATTCTATGATGCCCTGAGCCATGGTTGGCACCACATCGTTGTGCCTGTTTCTGATATTCACCAAGGTGTCAACAAACCTAAAAAGAGGGGGTGGAGAATAGTTAGCCAAACAAGCTCTGTTGTTTTTCTTCACAATATGACGTGACTTGGAAACTCCCCATAGCTGTGACGGTGTAGCCTGGTTTGACCATGACTAGTGACGGTGAGTCTGTATTGTAAGGTAACTTGCGGACTTACTCTCCCAACACGCCATGGTCATCAGGATTCTTGTCAAGGAACTCCAAGATTTCCATCAAGCTCTGAATGTACCTGAACAAACACAGACACATACTGCTGTTACACACAAATGCAGAGTTGTAACATTCTTATGAATTTCATTGTTCAAATTAGCAAATATGTTTCCACTGTTCATTAATATCCACACATGATACCATACGATGTGAAAGAATGCTAGAATGATTTGCCCTTCAATGATTTTCAGAAATAACATATTAATGGGTATGATGCACTTAAATAGTGTTATCTCATTCCCAGCATCATGGAAGGGATAAGGATTCGGGATACAATGGCATGTGACGCCTGCGCAGTAGCCGGAGGAGAAACTAGGGTAAAGTTCACAGCGCTTTGTGCTATCCTCATTTGGCTTCTTGCCATGGATGTGGGCTTGACTGGGGTTTGAGAAGCTGGTGAAGACATAGAACACGGGTTTGGGTCAATGAGGTCGGCCCATTGATACACGAACATGGAGGGGATTTTAGGTTCTAACCAAACAAACGTAGCCCTTAAATAGCTCTAGGCTTGGGTTGTCTTACCAGCTCTGCACCATCTGTACAGAGGGAGTTGTGAGCAATCGATCGGGGAGCAAGTTGATCTCTTTCATGATGTTCGATAATCGAACAGGCAGCTCTTGTCGCAGGAAAACAAATGACGTCTTCTCACATGCGTTGGTAGAACCTGAAGAAAGAAAAATGACATTTTATCACAGTGCGATCCCCAACTAACTTAGTCGACGTGGGATCTTTTTGGGAAGCAGTAACGAAACATAAACCAATAGCCTACGGGTTTGTGCTAAGATAGCCTAATTGTATTCGTGTAGTAAGATAGCTTTCTTTGCTATAAATGGTCTTCCGGTGACATGGTGCTGACAATTAGATATTTGCAGTGAATTGTACACACAAAGCTGACGCAATAGCCTAGTGCACAGTCATGGGTGGAGAGCCAATGCAAACCTATCAAGGGATCCCGTGGAATATTCTCCCAAAAAGGCAGTTTAGTAATTCCAAGACCTTCTAATTGGTAGGTTATATGCTTCTAATACTAATAAATAAACAGTGATACCAATTAAACAATATAATTCGCCTCCGAAGTTAAACAAACGCCTTTATCAATAATAGCCCACTGCAGTCTGGCAATAGCATGCGAACAGTGCAGTTCACCTTTATTGACAAACAATCTGTTAAAGGCTACTCACCAAAATCCAGAAACTGTTTCATGGAGAGAGGTGAAGGCGAAAATTTTGAAAAATGTTCGATATGTTTAGGCACGTTAGCCAAAGCTGCATTCTTCATGATAAATCGCACGAACTTCATCGTTAACGGTGGCAATCTAGAGCTAAAAATACATTAAATCATATTCTGCAGTGAGCGCACACCAAAATATTGCTGTTCCAATGCAAGGCTGGCTAGCAAATGTACAAAGTCAATGTTGATTTGAATGAATAGAGCGAGGAAATAAGACATCCCACAATAGCCAATAGGATACGATAGTGTGAAGAGTTACCAGCAGCGTTATCCAATGGGAAAGGAGAGTGGGTGGGACATGGGCTGGGACCTGCAGAAGTTGATGCAACATTATTGGAGCCCCAAACATGATTCAGACTTCGTACAGTTCTGCAAATGTCTCACATTGTCTTGAAAGAGGTTCTGTAGGCTACAGTAACTGTGTAATTGTGTCTCATGCTGAGTACATGTATGTAATTTAGGCTGTTGAAACATATTCCATTTTGTTATGGTGTTACAATCATATTCAACAGCATTTACTTTGAACATGACAAATGTGAATGTTCATTAAATATATATAGCCTACAAATTGTTGATATAAAACTGCACTTGTAAATATGAACCTATAATAATATATATTTATAAGTCATTGTTTTAGTAAGAATAAGTTAATAATTATTATTACTGTTGTTAATATTCATTATTAATAATCAACATTATTTATTAGGAATAATACATTCATAAGTTGTATTGTTTTTCATATTTTTGCCAGTCTTTCCATTACCAGTGTCATCCACTTCGCTGCCGCTTGCTCTCCAGGGTGAGAGCGATGTTCCCTCCAAGCGTGCTTCCCTGGAAACCAGCCATCCATCCACTGTTGAATAGAGATGCCTTTGTCGGGGTACACGATGTTCCACCACCAAATCCATTGTTGCATAATCAAAAGCTATGCAAATAAGGTGCACACATCCACATTAAACACTGTCTTCTCCATTGAGGAAAAACTGAAAAGACATGCACTTCTCAGTATCCTGCTTAAAATAAGTGCTCAAATGAAAGCAGAAATATATGAGTTATTTTAGACAAAGTCATTCACATTCACAGGTAAAGCCAGACCTGGTGTGTATTTATCCTAGCCCCTCTAGGTGAGACCAATCTCTTTGGGTAAGACACGGCTCAGTTTTCAGTCAACTGTTTGCCAACTTATAGCTGAGGCAGAAACCAAACATTTGTTATGAAAACATATTTATCACTCTTATATTTTAATGCGTCAGTCATCTGAGAATACACATCACACTGCTCATCACATCAGCGCCCCTGTGCAGGGCTATGGGCCAGTTTTGAATCAATAAGTGCTTTAGTTATTCAGCAGCAATATTATTATTATTTTGTGCAGTGAACTGTGTCTTTAATCATTTTCCAATTATTCCTTTTAGGCATTAGAGGCATTGAGGTTGGAGTGAGCTTTGAGTTCACTTTGCTCCTTGAACTTAATCTGTTGACTGAAGATGAGCTTGGCTTAATCACCACTAAGAACAAAATACTTTCATTTATTTAATGATATAACCTACTTTCACTTCTTTGTTTCACATCATCATCATGATAAATCAACCTATCTAAAACGATAATAATAACAGACTCTGGCCCTATGTAACTTCTGCTCTCAGACTATCTATAGGAAAAGGTCTAGGTCTCAGCCCTACAGGTCACATATCTTGACCAGTGGCTCTCAGTACTTTTCCACTCACCTCCTGCCTCCTCCCATCCTGTGGCCTACCCCATTCTCTACAGTAGTTCAAATTAAACTTTATTGTCATTTGTGTAAAAAAACAAATACACTGATTTTAAAGACTACTTGTGCTCTGTCTTTCTCTGCCTTAACACATGGGACATGTGATAACATCATGATCCAGCAGCAACGTGCGGTGGAGCATATATGTGTGTCAGCTGTTCAGCAATCTGACTGCCTGTGGAACGAAACTGAGATGGGTGGTGTGTGATTTAATGCCCCTGAAATATTTTTTAAATGGAAGGAGCAAGAGCAGAACGCGAGCGGGATGACTGGTGTCCTTAAATGATGTTTTGGCCTTTCCCTTGGCAGCGAGTGGTATACCTGCTATGAAGTTGTGGTAGTTCTGTGCCAATTATTTGCGCTATTGTCTTTACAGGCCTCTGTAGCGGTCTGCAGCCCTGAGCAGTCAGGTTGCCAAACCACATACAGCCTGTCAGAACACTCTCAATGGTACATCCATGAAAGTTCACAAGAGCTTTGGTACAGTACTCATACTAAAATTTGAGACGCCTCAGAAAATACAGTCTCTACTGTTCTTTCTTGAGGATGCAAACGGGGTTGAGAGACCATGTGAACTATCGTGGACTGCACTTATATAACACTTTTATCCAAAGCGCTTTACAATGAAGGCCTCTTATTCACCCATTCACACACACATTCACACACACATGGCGGCAGCTGCCATGCAAGGCGCTAGCCTGCTCATTGGGAGCAATTTGGGGTTCAGTGTCTTGCCCAAGGACACTTCGACATGTAGTCAGGAGGAGCCGGGATTCGAACCGCCGATCCTACGATCATTGGACGACTCGCTCTACCTCCTGAGCTATACAGCCAACGCTATCAGCAAGGTCAACAGATGGCCCATCTATGGAAATGGGAATGTTGATCTTTCCAAAGTCAACAATGATTTATTGTGCCTTCCTGTCATCACTGTCTTACTGTATATTAGTCCAATCACTGTGATGTCACCTGCACATTTGATGATGCCATTGTCATATCTGGCAACACAGTTGTGTGTAAACAGATTGTAAAATATAAGAGACTGAGACCGCAGCCCTGATGCGTACCCATCCTATGAACTATGTACAGTAGATGAGTGTGTTTTACCTATTCTCACAGTCTGTGAGGCCTGCCGGTCAGGAAATCAAACAGCCAATTACAAAGTTGCCCAGAACCAGACCTCTTGAGTTTCAACACCAGTTTGGATGGTACAATAATGTGTTAATAATCATTTGTAATAAACACCCCTGCCGGGTTAAAAGCTGGTGGTGTTGCTTCTAGTTTAAGCTACTCTCAGTGATTTACATGTCAGAGTAGAGGGGAGCTGGAAGAGTTGGCTCATCTGAGTCACTCTGGAGGGCCGCCTTCTCTGGATAGGCCACTCCCCTATTCCCAGACTGCCTCTGGACTCCCCCCCCCTACCTCCCCCTTCTCCAGCTTGGGCTCTTCTACGGCAGCTGTGGCCTCTGGCGCGGGGGCCTCTTCCTGGACCTGCACTGCAGCACCAGGGTCTGGGGACACTTCTGCTGGGGCCTCGGTGCTGGGGTTGGGACTCGAATGGTAGCGCAACGCACAGAGACCTGGAGACAGCTTTTCGGCAGGCCGTTGGGGGTCTCTTTAATGGAACTTCAAAATTACAAAATCACACCGTTATCTCAGCATAATCAAATATGTCTGGTTAACAGTAGCCCCCTTGGCACTGGCTGATTGCTCAATCAGTTCAGGTGCACTCAATCAGCTCCAGGGCCTATAGGGCATCCATGTTGTGGAGCCATGGCGCCATCTTGTGGAGCTGACCCGGATGCCTCAAACCACACACAATGACAGGGACAGGTTAAAAATGTCTGTAAAAACCTGACAGCTGTAACACGTCTTGAGGATACAGGAATTGATGCAGTCTGGGCCAGCGGCTTTACGAGTCTTAACCCTTTTAGAAGTTGTACTCGCCTCAGCTCTGTCCCAATGTAAACAAAATGGCGTATGGCCATCCCTAATGGAGGGGCTGGCATTCTGTCTGTGCCTTAGTGACTGTCTGACAGTGAACAGGACAACAACAGCAGTGGAAATTTCCTCTGCAACAGTACAGGGTGAGCTGAGAGTGTTTTGAGCTCCAGTCTGTAATTCAAATGACCTAAAGTACCACTTATCGCCGATTGGATCCATCAGCGCCCATTATGTTTTGGACGGGCACGTTGGGGTGATCATCTCACCATAGCCTAGGCCTACGTCATCTTTTTTATTTTTTATTTTTTGATTAAATAAAAAACAAATGTCACTATTCCATAAATAGACTAGAGAGCAGGGCTTGAGGATATTTTGGAATGTAAACAAGGATTTGTTTATTAATTAGGGATTTGCAAGGAAACACAGTCCTAGGGTATACATACACACAAACTATCTCCGTTACCATCTCTCTCACACTCACGTAGTGTATACAAACAGCATGCTATGTCTTCTTCCGAAATTTTTCATAATGATTCAAATATAGGTTTGTTTGTTGTTTTTTTCCGATGCTGAAAGTGGGGAGTAATCGCAGGTTCAACGTATAATGTAAGGATTGGTTTTAGTCCAGAGCCTGAGTCTGATAAATGTAGGCTAATGGTCAACAACAGTTTTAGGGCTTTGGTGACCATGCAGCATTCACAGTGACTCACCATTAACTACTGTATAGGGACTGAACACTCAATGGGACAGTACGGAAAACGGAAGGAAAGATCCCAGTGTGAGAATGGCAGTATTTACCTGAGACCATTATCGAATCTGTCATCAGTTTATGATGATGTGTCTAATCAGCCTGCAGCTCATTCCAGCCAGACAACACTGGCCTTGTGAGTCAGATGATTAATGATGTTGGTTTTCAATACAGAGGGCCACACAGAAAGTCACAATAGGCATATTCCAATTAATTAGACAATTATAAATTAGACATATTTCCATTTTGAGGTCATACAAGTCCACATTTTACAAATGTAATTCTACACTTTATTTCAACAGTCAGTGTAGAAACTGAATTATGTCTGGTAAATTAAAAAAAATATGTTGATAGTTTTGACAGGTTTAAGTAGCCTGTAGGCTACTGGACCGTTATGCAAATCATTTCAGTGTTAAGAGGATATGCCGTGAGTGCCGACAGCCCCGCCGTGCGTGAGATGCGCTTGTGTTCCCACTCCAAGAATCCACAGCAATCGAGCGCACTAGTCTGTGATCTCAGTCATAGGAGGAGCGCAACTGTGGGCGGTGAGAGGATCCTCAGCAGCTCTGGGCATCGGACTCTTAACGTAAACGAGTGCTTTCGGGGTGCACTGCCCCCTCCCGAGCAATGGCATCTATGGATCGATCGGAAAGGACGTGTGAGTATGGGCTTTTTTTTTTTTTTTGCTATAGATAATGATCAGACGTGGTAGATGGCAGACTGGCCGGAGAATATGTTATAACGTGTGTTGAGATGAAGACATTGGCAAGGTTGTGAATGTGGTGAGGCAGCGCTGACTGCACATTTTACTGATTACATTACAAATGGCCACCTAAAAGCACACGTTTCATCATGGGGTGATTATCATGAACAAGATACGCTACATGCATTTAGACTTAGATTTTTATTTATTTATGAACATAGCCTACTGTAGCCTATCAATACACTAGCATGTCCTTAAACAATAGCCGATGCATCCCCTTAAAGGAAACGCGTGCTTTGACATCAGCACCAGCTCGGCGGAGTTGTCATGTTGGCGACAAAACATCGTCCAACTTCAGTGCCACGTTGGTGAGGATGAGAGGGGCTCATCTGGAAGACGATCGAACAACAATCACTTTGTTTGTTTTGCGTGGAGCAAATCATTAGCCTACGGGTGCGGAATTGTTTCAGTTGAATCATTTGTTAGGATTGGATTTGAATTAAACCAAACTAACAGCCTACCATATAGAGAAGACTATAAGACACGATGAGGACAGACATGAGGACAGATCTGTCCTGTCTTATGGCAAGTTTTCTGGTAGATGCAATGTGGCAGTCGAGGAGGAGACCTATATGGTTTGGAATTGAATCACGGATACAGTAGGCTATAGGCTACTACACACTTTAATCATCCTGTCATCCTGTTTTTTCATCCTGTCATCCATACAGTATCATGTATTTTATTAATTGGCCACCTGATGTTTAAGATATTTCATACCTTGTGGTTATATGATGTGATGGGTAGCCCTGCTGTAACTGTGAATAACATATCCCTATCACTCATTTTATATAGTGACATTTTGCTAAATGATCTCATAAGGTTTCAAAGCACTTGAAGAACTGAGATGTGACAGGGCTAGTCATATACATGATGAAGTTGTGACTATAGGCCTACTAGTACAATTCCACTTGTCACTCTTAGGGTTATTAGCACGTTAAGAGTTCTAGTGCTATAATTAATACAGTATAATTGGGGGATAATTTAGAAATCATCAGTACAGCTCTGTCAAAACAATTTAGATGATGATTTCTTACATGGAATCCAGTCTGGGCTGGTGGACCAAGACAGAATTTACTGCAGATCCCAATGATGGCAGATATCTTCTTCACACACAGCTCGCTGGCTTTCGCTTTCTTTTATCCTGGACTTTGGGATTTGTGATTCAGCGAGTGACTCAAACACTCATTCAATTAAGAGGCTAATAAGAATCAGATAATCCTTCACTGTAGAGGGACAATGGTTCCTCTGCGCACGCACACACACACACACACACACACACACACACACACACACACACACACACACACACATACATGCTTCACCCTGTTCCGTTCCTTTCTTTAGATGAGATGAGAGAGGCCCTTTCACTCATCCAAGGTCTTCACAGCTTGGCCCTGACTGACTTGATTACCCTGCACTTCATTTTGAGCGAGCAGCCATTCTGGGCCCCCAGGGGTCCTGTCTGTACGACCTAAATCAGCACGTTAGCCTACCTGCTAATCATCAATCACATAACGACCTGCTAATCATCAATCACATAACGACTGTATAACTCGTTAGCCTACCTGCTAATCATCAATCACATAACGACTGTATAACACATTAGCCTACCTGCTAATCATCAATCACATAACGACTGTATAACACATTATCTTACCTGCTAATTAGGGCTGCTCGATTAATCGGATTTTAATCTAGATTAAGATTTGGGCTGTCAACGATCATTAAAACAAAATAATCGCCATAAAAAGATTTTGCACAAATCAAGTGCACCCTATACTGTGCTTGACCTCAAGGTCAAGGTTCACTATTTGTCTCCCATGGGAGAAATGTATCTAATCCAAAGAACATTGTTAAAAAGAAAAGCCACTGTCAACATTTAATAAATTAATTGTTATCAAAGTCAATGTATAATTTGATATGTTAAGAAAATGTTAACAATTTTGATTTAAAAAAAAATTCAATGAATAATCGTGTTAAATAATCGTGATCTCAATATCAATCAAAATAATCGTGATTATGATTTTTGCCATAATCGAGCAGCCCTACTGCTAATCATCAATCACATAACGACTGTATAACACGTTAGCCTACCTGCTAATCATCAATCACATAACGACTGTATAACTCGTTAGCTTACCTGCTAATCATCAATCACATAACGACTGTATAACTCGTTAGCCTACCTGCTAATCAACAATCACATAACGACTGTATAACTCGTTAGCCTACCTGCTAATCATCAATCACATAACGACTGTATAACTCGTTAACCTACCTGCTAATCATCAATCACATAACGACTGTATAACTCGTTAGCCTACCTGCTAATCATCAGCACATTAGCCTACCTGCTAATCATCAGCACGTTAGCCTACCTGCTAATCATCAATCACATAACGACTGTATAACTCCCCTCTCATGGGGTTCATCTTCTCTTCTCCTGCTTCATTTACCACATTGTTTTGGTTTTCTCACCCCTAATTTGGATAGCGGGAGCCTCTAGGGTCGCTGTTCTGACATCTTAAGGTTTCTTACTCTGATGACGGTGGCTGTGTGGCGTGCTCTAGGCTTGGGGGTGTTGGGGGGGTGGGGTCAAGTACTTTGGGATTAATAAATGCCAAATGAGGAAAATGTACTTGTATGTTTTGAGATACTTATTCAAGAAACTCTGCAGCGCTTCCAAAGATCCCACTGGAACAAATCTGTGTGATAAAAACATCTTCTGATTCACAATAAAGAGGCAACCAATTACACTGCTGATTGCTACTGTTGAGTAATTATCAATCAATCAATCAACCAACCAATCAATCAATCAATCAATCAATCAATCAATCAAAGCTTTAATTGTATAGTGCATTTCATACACAGAGGTAACACAATGTGCTTTACAGAGAACAAGGGAGGTGGGCATAGGTCCCACCCCTACATATTCCAGAGGGAAGCAACTATGGTTGGAGATGCGTTGTGCTCTGACCTGCGGGGGCCGTCCGGACTGTAGCCTCAGGAACCTCAGAAGCGACAAGGCGACTGACGTAAATGGATTATAGAGTGAGAGGAGCCGTTCAATACCGAAAAGAGGGATCGCTTTTGTTTGGAAGGAGGCTCGCTGCAGGATGAGCTAACACGTTGCATCAGCCAATTCAAGCATGAATCGTGATTGGACGGATCCCTTTGTAGAAATCAATTGGGGTCGGAAAATTATACTGCTTTTCAACTGAACACAGCCAGTTTCCTGAAATTGGAACCAACCAAATCCCATAACATAGGAGATGCATCATTGCAAATTCGGGTATACTGTACAATACAGTAGCTAGCTGGGTGAGGTGGTGTTTTCTGATATTATGTTAATACTGGTTTTGTTGTGTATTATGTTTTGTATTAGTCTGCTTTAGAATTCTGTTGTAGTTCGGGTTGAATTACTAGTTTTGTTTTGTATTTATTGTAGTTATGGGTTGTATTATCTGTTATGTTCTGTACTACTTTTGTGTATGTTTTGTTTTGTATTACTTGTTTTGTGTTTCAATCTTGTGATGCATTTTGTCAATATGTTAATGTAAGCTGATTAGTTATAATGTAGTAGTTATCAATCAATCAATCAAAGCTTTATTTGTATAGCGCATTTCATACCCAGTTATGTATCATGCCATGTTTTAATTATGCTGTTTTAATATATTTTAGGACCCCAGGAAGACTAGCACTCACTATTGTGATAGCTAATGGGGATCCAAAAAAACAAACAAACAGCGATTGTGAGGGCGATGGGGGGGATATTGGTTGCCCGGTACCTGGAAGCCCTGTAGGCCGCGCCAGCATATTGAAGCCATTCATCTCTCTCCCCATCCCACGGTGTCATCAGCTGGGACCTTCATGTAATATACTTCCCTGTCATCTGCCCCACTGTGCACGTGTAACACTAGAACAGGAAGCCCCTCGAATACAAACCCTTCGATAGCAACATGCAGCCGACCGACGTGACTCAACTGAGGCATGTAACAGTGCTACTCCAACGACTTGTCTCAATACACCTCATTCACATGCAGCCTGCCATTCAACATTGATGTGTACATCACTTAGATGATTATGTAAGCCACTTGCATAAGCCACGTAGCCTACAGTAGACTGACACATTGAGCTGATGAGCTAGAGCAAGAGGAGAAAAACTGGAATATTCATGGGCAGCTTTCAAGGGTCACAGGTTGACGGTTGGAGAGAGTGTGAGAGAAAGAGAGAGGGAGAGAAATAGAGAGAAAGTGGGAGAGAGAGAGAGAGAGAGAGAGAGAGAGAGAGAGATCCTAGAGTGGTGCACTGCTGTCTCCTGTCTTCCTTCAGAAGCACTGGGAACAGCTCCTGGCCAATCAGAAAGAGGTCCGGTCACTTTTTTGGACGAGCCTTTTCTCTCTCCCTGTGTGGTTTTGGACATCAGTGCTGAAGTGACCGAGCGTGTACTGCACAGCTGACCCTGTCACTAGATCTCCCGCGCCCCAGAGAAGCTTCTAGGCCCTTGCAAAAGTCCGAAATGCGCAGCGCTGTCTTGTCTTGTAGGATGTGTTATTTCAAAGCAAAAGTCGCAAAACATTAAAGGACCATACCGGTCTAAATATGATTTGACCTCCTTAAACTAGTCACCTACAATTACAATTACATTACATTACAATATAAAATAAAAACTACTGAAAATTATTTGAAACTAATCAGGGCGAGTTTGTCAGTGCAACGAGGGAACAATTTAAAAATATGTTTTGAAGCCATCACGTTCAACATTTGAAATGTAAGTAAAACGTGAAAATGTAAATATCTTTTAACGTGAGCTTTACTTTGAAAAATGGATTGCGGTAATGTGATAAACGTTGGGTGACTAGTTTTAGGAGATCACATTATATTTAGACCGGTATGGTCCTTTAATTGACGACAATAAGTATACTTAGGACAATAAGTATACTTAGAACAATAAGTATACTTAGAACAAGTGTTCTCTACCGCATCTGAAGTATGTCAGCGGCTGATTAATTCTCAGTAAACATTTCTCACTTTAGCCTTGGGTGGTACTGTAGTACTAGCTAGCTCCCCCTGAGAATGTTAACTAGCATCGATGCTGCTTTCGCTCTCCCAAACGTCAGTCATCCGCCGTGAAGTGAGGACCACAATCCAATTACTGTAGCTGTAATAGGACCCCAGGCATTCTGGATGAGAAGCGGCTTTTGAGTTATGGCTGATAACAGTGTTTTGTCGAAGGTTACACGCGGCTCGACTGGCTTATTCTTTTTTTTTATTTATCTCGGCACAGCAAACACCAGCCAACGTCTAGCTGGCCGAGAGAGTCAATTTTCCCATGAGCGCTTTGTCCAGCCGGAATCATCCGGTTCCATGTGGCTAGCCAGTGTTTGCGCTGCCACGTATTGCGCAACAGCGGACTTACCGCAGAGGTCTCTCGTGTCAAATTGAAAGCGTTGACCGTCCCACGGGGATGTTCCTGCCTGACCTTCTGCGGATAACAAGATCCACCGCCCTGGAGACAAACACCCTGCCGAAGCAGCCCCCCCCCCACACCTCTCCTCCACTCTCTCTCTCTCTCTCTGCCCATTTATCTCTTTTTATTAGTCTCTCTTTCCTACCTTTCCCTCACAACCCCTCTGCTCCTTCAAAGTCCCTCTTCTATATCTGGAACTCTCGCTGTATCGATTTGTGCGGTTGTTTTTTCTTTGCTCTCCCTCTCTCTAGCGAGCGGCTGTCCCCTCTTTTTCATTTCCTTATTGACCGTCGCGTATCTGAGGGCCCATCGGCCGCGCTGGAAGGAAGGCGGGAGGGGCGGTGACCTCTGGCTGACCTCTGTTCTGTC
>NC_140262.1:4228690-4236190 GCF_949987555.1 Borostomias antarcticus
CTCCTCCTTCATCCTTCCACTCCTCCTTCCACTCCTCCTTCCTCCTTCCACTCCTCCTTCCACGCCTCCTTCCTCCTTCCACTCCTCCTTCCTCCATCCACTCCTCCTTCCACTCCTCCTTCCTCCTTCCACGCCTCCTTCCACTCCTCCTTCCACTCCTCTCTCCTCCTTCCACTCCTCCTTCCACTCCTCTCTCCTCCCTCCCTCCTCCTTCCACTCCTCCTTCCTCCCTCCACTCCTCCCTCCCTCCCTTCCACTGACTCCACCACCTCTCACGCTCAGTCAACCTTGTAGATGCACTGATATACACGCACATACATACGCACACACACACACACATATTCACACGCACACACTTACGCACACATACACACACACCCACACACGGTGAAGTGACCTAGTGTGCAGGATCGCAATCAAACAATCCCCATAATTTCCTCTCCAAACGTTCCAAGGCGACGTCAAGGACGCGTCACACGGCCCCCGAGCTCGGAGGCGCAAAACAGGAGAGAAAGATTGGTACTTGATAGAGATGAGCATCGCTGAGAGGGAGGGAGAGAGACACAGAGAGAGAGAGAGAGAGAGAGAGAGCTTCCATCAATCTCCTCCTGGGTGACACCCAGCCCTTCACTCACACACACAGTAAATGGTAAATAAATATGGTAAATAGACATATTTAAACTGCACTTTTATCCAAAGTGCTTTACAGTGAAGGCCTCTCATTCATCCATTCACACACACATACACACACCAATGGCGGCAGCTGCCATGCAAGGTGCTAGCCTGCTCACTGGGAGCAATTTGGGGTTCGATGTCTTGCTCAAGGACACTTCGGCGGGCATTCGGTGGCGGACACGGGGTCAGGATGGCACCCACCTCCCTCACCCCACCACCCTCAGCCCTCACCCCCCGCATCCCTCACCTCACCCCCCTCACCCCACCACCCTCAGCCCTCACCTCACCCTCCTCACCCCTCACCCCCCCCCCCCCGCCCCCCTCCTCCCCCCTCACCCCCATCCCCCACCCCTCGCCCCCCAGTTCCTTGAGTTAAGGGATTAAAACTACTTAATGTTCAAGGTTTGATTTTAGGACTGATCTGAGTAGCGGGGGAATCTACACCTAAACCCAAAACCAGCACAGAAAATAGAGCATTAGACAGGTGGTCACGACTCATGACTGGTTGGTTGTACGTCACACATAGCGCTCACGTACGTGCTCACTAGTATTATTTTATTCAATATCAATAAAGCATGCTTTCCCCGACCGATGGGACCCAATGAATCAGATCCAGAATGGCCACAGACATCCACGTCTATTCATAGCAAACTCCCCAACGAGGACCGGACCTATTTCTAATGATGGTGGTGGTGGTGCAGGTCCGTGAGAGAGAGAGAGAGAGAGGGAGAGAGAGAGTGAGAGAGAGTGAGAGAGAATGAGAGTGAGAGAGAGGGAGAGAGAGAATGAGACATAGAGAATGAGTGAGAGAGAGAATGAGACATAGAGAATGAGAGGGAGAGAGAGAATGAGACATAGATAATGAGAGTGAGAGAGGGAGAGAGAGAATGAGAGAGAGAATGAGAGACATAGAATGAGTGAAAGAGAGAGAATGAGACAGAATGATACAGAGAGAATGAGAGAGAGAGTGAAAGAGAGAGTGAGACAGAGAGGGAGAGAGAGAATGAGAGTGAGTGAGAGAGAGGGAAGGAGAGAGTGAGACAGAGAGGGAGAGAGAGAGGGAGCTACCCACGGTCCAGCGAGGCCCGGAGGAGTTTGGCAGACGAGGCTGCAGGTCTGGGAGATGGAGCCCCACCAGGGGGGAGAGAGGAATGCGTAGAGGGGGGTGAGGACAGGGAGGAGGGGGCTGTTTTGAGGAGGTGAGGAGGAAGGGAGGAGAGGAGAGGGAAGGAGGGCGGAGGAGAGGAGGGACAGAGAATGGCTGCACTCTGATAAATGCTCTGTCTCACCTCTGCCAAAGAGCTAAGCACAGCCCAGATGGATGTCCCTGTGCTTTATTTTACCCAAGACTGAGGTCATATCTCGGTCTTTACCGGAAGATGATGTGAACTGCAGATTTAAACATCTCTGCAGGGAAAGACAGCTTCATCAAGCCATCAAGCAGCAGCAGATATTACAGGTGTGGGCAGATCAGTGTGACACTGCTGGTGTCAAAGACTATAAACATTATACACCCACACCTGCTATTGATAGAAGCCTGTCTAATACCTCAGTCATTCACTGAGCATGTGTTTGCTTAGCTAGGCCTGTGTGTGTGTGTGTGTGTGTGTGTGTGTGTGTGTGTGTGTGTGTGTGTGTGTGTGTGTGTGTGTGTGTGTGTGTGTGTGTGTGTATGTGTGTGTGTGTGTGCATGTGTAGGTGTATGTGCATACATGTGTGTGCGAGCATGTGTGTGTGTACGTGTAGGTGTGTGCAAGTGTGTGTGTGTGTGTCTGAATGTGTGTGCATGTGTGTGTGTTTGTGTGTAGGTGTATGGTGTGTAGGTGTGTGTGTGTGCGTGCGTGTGTGTGGAGGGGGGTTGGTGTGTGTGTGTGTGTGTGTGTAGTATGTGTGTGTGTGTATGTGTGTGTCTCGGTGTGTGTGTGCATGTGTAGGTGTATGTGTGCGAGTGTGTGTGTGTGGAGGGTTGGTGTGTGTGTGTGCTGCATGTGGGTGTGTTTATGGATTACGCTGAAGGCCGGGAAGAAGAAGAAAAATAGTGACAAGCAGGGGAGACGATTAAAATAGCTCTGTGGGCTCGGCCTGACTCATGAGGCAAGCAGCACCGCGCTCCCTCAGTACCCAGCATCCTCTCTGGTAACAAATGGACTACCAGACCCACTACAAATCTCCTCCACTGCTGATATGAACATACGGTGTCTAAAGCTATACCGTTCGTTTAGGCGGGAATTCCTGTCGCTATAACAAGGCGACATTTAAGCGCATTGAACTGTTATTGACCACGTACACAGAGGTTAGCGGTAGCACAGGTGCAATTCATCATCATGACAACTGCCCAAAGTCGTGGTGCAGCGTGGCGAGAGAACATGGCTAGTTCGCGGTGAATCGCTACGGCGTGGGCAGCTAGCATTTTAAGCTAAGCTAACTATTTAGCGTTAGTTAGCAGCTGGACAACAGAGGAGGCAGTAATAGATCAGCCACTGTGCTGTTGTGAGGCAACTCTTCGACCTTGGTAGCAGTGTTCACTCCCGTGACTCTCTTTGTCCTTTCTACTGAATATTTTAGTGTCTGTGCCAGCAGACTGGAAGCCCCCCCGCGGGATCTGGGACTGTTTGTGTTTATTGTCTTGCATGCTAGGAGCAGTATTTGTCTCTTGATGTATTAGCTACTGTGGCTATGTCAGGAAAGAGTGGAGTCATAGCAGTATGGAATCACAGCAGCTCATCTGAGCGAGCGGGCATTCGGTTGAGTTGAATAGAATAATAAGTGCAAATTCCTGCAACCAGACCCAAGAGATGAGAGAAATCGACCTATACAGTTAGCCTAGTTACTTAATTTTGCTGGAATGTATTTCTTGATAAAAGGTTGTAGCCTAAGGAAGGTATGCCCTGTTGAGTGCGGTGTGTGCCAACGGCCAACTGGCTGTAATGTTGAGTATGTTGAAAAACGGCAACAAATTCTGCTTCATATTCTGTACTATCAGGGGTTTCAGTCGTGGTGCTGCTCGGTGGGTCAGCTTATTAAGAGAAGAATTCCTCTCTGCCAATTCAGAGAGTTCCCTGTTATGGCAACTCTGCCTCTGGCCATTGTGTGCATCAGCAACTTTTCAAATGGAAACTTTTAAAGAAAGTAAAACCGTTATATAATTGGTTGCAAGGAGCTGGAGTGAACACAAACCTAAGGTTGTCCACATGCTCATGCTCTCCTCTTCTCTCCTCTCCGATCCCTCTTCTCTCCTCTTCTTTTCTCTCCTCTTCCTCTTCTGTCCTCTTCCTCTCCTCTTTTCTCATCTTCTCTTCTCTCCTCTTCTCTTCTCTTCTATCCTCTCGTCTTCTCTCATCTTCTCTTCTCTTCTCTCCTCTTCTCTTCTCTTCTATCCTCTCCTCTTCTCTCCTCTCCTCTCCTCTCCTCTTCTCTTCTCTCCTCTTCTCTTCTCTCCTCTCCTCTCCTCTCCTCTTCTCTTCTCTTCTCTTCTCTTCTCTCCTCTTCCTCTTCTGTCCTCTTCTCTGCTGTCCTCTTCTGTCCTCTTCTCTGCTGTCCTCTTCTGTCCTCTTCTCTTCCTCTTTTGTCCTCTTCTCCCCTCTTCTCTTCTCTCCTCTTCTCTCCTCTCCCCTCCTCTTCCTCCCCCCTCCTCTCCCAGGCTGAGAGGCTGAGAGATGGAGTCCCTGTTCGGGGGAGAGCTGGGTCTGCTGGGCGGGGGCGACGGGCTGAAGGAGGACGGCTGCGTGGGCTGGCGCCGTCCTGCCAGCCCCGACGACATGTACTCTGCCTCCCACTTCGCCCTCATCACCGCCTACCAGGACATCAAGGCGCGACTGGCGGGCCTGGAGCGGGAGAACGGCAGCATCAAACGGAAGCTGAAGATCTACGAGATCAAGGTAAGGCGCTGTCAGGTCAAAATGTGTCCGGGGTAAGAAGTCCGATTATTTTTTTTTATTTTTTTTTTTGCTAGCTCGCTAGTCTGGTGTCAGGAAACATATAATATCAATGTTTCTAATTCATTTGAATGAAAAATACGTCTAAAGAATTGAAAAATCCTGTCCACAAACATTATCTACCAGTCTTGTCCACGAACGCTAGGCTAGCCAGCTAGCTAGCGTTAGCTTCCAACGTTTGGGGAACCCACGATCTCTAGCTGTTTTGTACAATTCACTTCTATTGAAACTACATTAGCTATGTAGCTTAACATTTTATCTAGCTAGTGTGGGCGAGATTTTTACATTTTATTAAAAATGAATTAAAAACGTCATTAAAAACAATTTTGGATATGTTTTGCATCAATGACAAGATAGCTAGCTAGCTAACTGTGCCTTCGGGTCCGTGTCAGGGCGACCCGACGGAGGGTCATGTGACGGTCTCTCTATTCTATTAATACATCCATGGTCTCTCTTGACAGCTGGCAGAAAGATACCGGTGTTCTCGGAAATGTCAGTTTGGGATTATTCATTGCGCTTCGTGACAAACGACGAAGGTTTCAGCCATCGAGGCATTCTTCAGAGCCTCTCTCTCAGATTGGCCGACTCAGCCTCGCAAGTGACAGGGCTCCTAACTGACTGAACGGTCCTGTGAAGAGTGTTGCAGGAGTAGCTGAGTCATTTTTGGCTCAAAGCAGCGGGAAAAAAAACACAAAAAATACTATTTTCTACCTGCATAAAGACTAAAACAGTCACAGTGTATCTGTGTTGAACGTCTCTGTAATGACTAAGCATTAGTGATATTTATCCCATCTGAGTTGGTGTGTTCTGCTGAGTCAGCGGTGAGCGTACGCTCAGGCCCACTGCATGGATGGAGCAGACAGTCAGTTCAGGGGTGATGAGACACACAGCTGGAGCAGCAGGGTATCTCCCAGCGTTTCTCCACCTGGCAGACTGACCTGCACTCAGGGGAGAGGGAGAGAGAGAGAGAGAGAGAGACAGAGAGACAGACAGACAGAGAGACAGACAGACAGACAGACAGACAGGCAGAGAGACAGACAGAGAGACAGACAGACAGACAGAGAGACAGACAGAGAGAAAAAGAGAGAGAGAGAGAGACAGACAGACAGACAGACAGACAGACAGACAGACAGACAGACAGACAGACAGACAGACAGGCAGAGAGACGGACAGAGAGACAGAACGAGAGAGAGAACGAAAGAGAGACAGTGGGAGATAGGGAGAGAGATAGAAAAGGAGACATGGAGAGAGAGTAGGTAGACAGAGAGAGAGAAACTGAAAGGAGAGTGAGACAAAGAGGCAGAAAGAGAGAGAGAGGGAGACAGAGAGAGAGAGGAGAGGAAGATAGAGAGAGAGAGGGGAGGCGAGAGAAGGAGACAGAGAGAGAGAGGGGAGAGAGAGAGGAGAGGCGAGAGAGGGAGATAGAGAGAGGGAGAGAGAGAGGGAGAGAGAGAGAGAGAGAGAGAGAAAGCCTACAGAGACGAGGCATTAGAAGACAGACGGGACAGAGAGGAGGATGGGTGAAGGGTAAAAGAGAGGAAGGGGAAGTAGAGAGAGGCGGGCAACAGAGGGAGGTTGCTGGGGAGACGCGGGTTGCCAGGTTTGACTTTGTCCTGCCCCCACAGATGTGAACTCGTCAGCCCACACATACCAGTTTAGAGAACAGCTGCTGATGAGACCTTGGGGCCGGTCGGCCATATGGCTGCAGTGCAGCTGAACGCCTAGCAGAACTGTACAAAGGACAGTATGACGAACATTCATTCCCAAAGAGGCAGGCGCTGATTTTCATAGATTTTAATAGCCTACAGGAGCACTGCTATCCAGTGTCGATGCCTAATTGAAGATTAGGGTGTTTGGATTTGATTGGCTTGCTCTGGGTTAAGTTGCGTGGAGTGGTGGTGTGTAGTCGGTCTGAAAAAGCTGCAGATGTAACACAAACTGAGGCGTTAGGTCAAACTTTGAGGACGGGTTGAGATCAGAGTGTTCAGGTTCATGCCTGTAGCTTTAACAACTATGGCTTTGTTCTTCTATCCTCCCTTCTGCTCCCTCTAGTTCCCCATGATCAGTGAGTTCGGGGAGGACAGGAACTCGTACTGCTCGTTCGAGTCCAAGGAGGCGGCCCTGCTGCAGTCGGAGAACAGCGGCCTGCAGCAGAGAGTCAACGCCCTGACCCACGAGGTGAGAGAAACCACGCGACCCCCGACCTTTACCAACAACACCTCACAAAAAGGGAGGGAAAAATAGTCAATAGTATTTGCGTTGTATTTTTGTTTACCTGAGAAGGAGGAGAGGAAGGGGGAGGAGGAGGAGAGCAGGAAGGGGTCAGGAACCAGGGGGAGGCATGGGAGCGAGACAGAGCGAGTCCCCTGGACACACCAGGCCGCGGAGGTTCCACGCAGGCCGTTAGGAAGGCTGACTGGGTCATGGCTGAGCCAGCAGGCCGTTAGGAAGGCTGACCGGGTCATGGCTCTGTGCTGGCTCTGTGCTGGCTCTGTGCTGGCTCTGTGCTGGCTCTCGCCACCTTGCCCAGGCCACTGTCCGACACATCCACTTCTTCCAAGGGAACTAGCTACAGCTCCAATCCCACCCTGAACTTATATAGCGTCTTTGTCCAAAGCGCTTTACAATGAAGGCCTCTCATTCACCCATTCACACATCAGTGGCGGTAGGTGCTAGCCTGCTCATGGGGAGCAATTTGGCGTTCAGTGTCTCGCCCAAGGACTTCGTCAGGAGGAGCCGGGATTTCGAACCGCCGACCCTGCGATCATTGGACGACTCCTGAGCTACAGCCGCCCCTATCCAGATTGCAAAACGCCAAAGCCCTCTTAATGATCCTGCTACTCCTTTCATTAGTCACAATGTTGAGAGATTACATCACCTTGGTGATCGT
>NC_140262.1:4241190-4248690 GCF_949987555.1 Borostomias antarcticus
AGAGAGAAGAGAGAAAGAGAGAGAACAGACAAGTAGTGTATCATCAGAATCCCCTGGTGCCCCATAGCTGAAGTTTGAAGCGTTATTCGGTCTGAAGTCCACCTGCTGGGGATCTTGTTAGGATCTATAGGAGCCCTTTCCAGGACTGTTGAGTTTAGCGCTACGCTGCATAACGGTTGCATTGCTGTCGCATTCCTTATCAGTGCAGTCCCCTAACACCTTTACCCTGCAATTAAAGGAGTAGTAAAGGGAAAATGCATGTTTAGCCCTGTTTTAAGGTTACTTAAAACTAAAAATTACTAGGTGAGCTTCTTGTCTTTGAAATCGAGAGTTTAACATGTTTTTTTATGATTTGTCAAGGTGCCCACCCACATCCATTGTATGACCTAAACGGCGGTAGAGACTTTCTCAAAAGTGCTAGTTTTGTCAACGTTTTGATCTCAACCATTGTATATGATCATAAGTAACCTTAAAACAGGGCTAAACATGCATTTTCCCATTACTACTCCTTTAAACAAACCCAAACATGTTTTGCGGTGGTGCGTACCAGACAGCAGGGGGCAGTGTGAGCGCACCGTTTCCTAACTTACAGGAATGATCATGTTTAGTTGTTTTTTTTCCTCCAGCGGAAAGTTATTGACACCTTTGTGTGGACGAGAACAGCGCATCCTGCGCCTTCCCTCCAACCATCCAACTCCCCCGCCTCCCCACATATACCGCTACGCGCAGCGTTCCAAGTAAATAATGAAAAACCGCACTCTCTAGGAGGTGAAGCACCGACACTCTTTCAATAAGGAAGAAGCAGGAAGTGAAAGCTCAGCGGTGAGAGTCAGGCTGTGAGTGGAAGCCTACTACATTTTCCAGACCTCAGTCGACTCTTGGTTGCCCCCCCCCCCCCCCCCCCCCGCCCCCTCCGCCCCTGCGTGAAAACTCGCCCACAGCCTTCTTGTAAGTGCCCAAGTGCCCTATACCATTTAGTGTAAATAAGCTGAGATTTTACAACGGTCGTCGTTTCCGAGGGCACCACCTTTGCCCCAATTATATTTCCATAGCTTCACTGCACTGCGTTGTTACCTTCTGGGGAACTACCTTGAGGGTACTGAAAGCCAAAACTAAAAAATCATCTTTCAGAACAAGAACTTAATCAATGTTCAGCATACGGTGAGTAGTCACATTGAGGAGGTTTATGAATAAATTATATTAAAAACGCCAACTTGCGCAAGAGGACAATAATTGTTTGTGTGCTGACAAGATCTGTGCCTAATTATCAGTTGCGCCTCACCATTATCACCGAGTCAGTAATTGTTGGTACAGCACATTGCCTGCTATTTGCTTTTGTTCTAATATTTTCCTACTGAGCTGTTGTGAGGCAGTTCACTGCTCGGTTCAATTCCAAACATTGTTTTGTTCCCCCCGTGAGTGAATGAGTGGGCCTCATGTTGACCTCCTCTCATAATTATACTGTAGCTGCCCACTCAGACAGCAAACCATGCCATGGTCCTCTCCCCCCCCTCTCTCTCTCTCTCTCTCTCTCTCTCCCTCCACCTCTCTCTCTTCTCTAGCTTTCTCTGTTTTTGGAGAGTGGCAGTTTGACACACTTCTGTGTTACAAGAAAAGACGGGGCAGTTGCACAGTTTGGCAGCGTGAGGCCTGTGAATGTGAGGGTGTGAGTTCCCCACCGACATCTGATGGTCACTTAACACCTCTCTTCTAAAGCGGCTTTAGAGGGTGGTTCTGTCTGTCTGTCTGTCTGTCTGTGTGTCTGTCTGTCTGTCTGTCTGTCTGTCTGTCTGTCTGTCTGTCTGTGTGTGTGTGTGTGTGTGGGGGGGGGGGGGGGTCAATGCAGTAGTCCTTGCATTGTAGCTAGTATTGGATATTCTACCCCTGCATAGTGATAATGACCATGGAAACTACTTTATATAATGATTGATATGATTTGATTTGTATGACTGCAAATTGGCTCAAATTAGCCCGAGCAGCAGAACAGATAGTCATACAGTCTGGCACGACACCAGTCTGCTCTCACCAGTGGCTGATCAGAGGCCAGTTACAGCACACACACACACACACACACACACACACACTTCACCTCCCACACACAGCCATATACATTCTCTGTCATGGACCCCCCCTATCCATACAGACTCATCATCTCTCTCTACCTCCCACACACACACACACACACACACACACAAACAGACAAACCACACACACAGACAAATGCACACAAACAGACAAATGCACACACACACACACACACACACTTTCAGGCAAGTTATTTTTCACACACAAGCTGAGGTGAGCGCACCCTGGTACCCCGAGCGCTGCTCTCGAACCTGGGCTTTTCACAGGTCTCTCTCAACACACAGGGAGGAAACGGAGAATTGTGATAAAAGTGTGAAAAGGAAGAGTCGCTCGTGACAAAACAGACAATAAATACGTAGACGTAGCGAGATGTGTCAGCACAGGAGGGAGGCCTGAACTGTAACATCACACCTGCTAGCGTACGTTGAGAGTTGGGATACAAGAGGCGGTTGAAAATGAACGCACCTTCGGCGCCGCCGTTACCTGCCGACGGCCTCCACCGCGTCTGTGAGTAGCGATACCGTACGTGGACTTTTATTCTAAGATGGGGGGGGTGTTGAGGGGGTGTTGAGGGGGTGTTGAGGGGGTGATGGGGGGGTGTTGAGGGGGTGTTGAGGGGGTGATGGGGGGGTGTTGTGGGGGTGTTGAGGGGGTGATGAGGGGGTGTTAAGGGGGTGTTGAGGGGGTGTTGAGGGGGTTTGAGGAGGCCTGGTGAAGTTGTCAAGTCAAATCAAGTCAATTTTATTTATATAGCGCATTTACAAACAGCTGTGGCTGAACCAAAGTGCCGTACAGATAAAAGCAAAAGATAATAATACAATAGCATAAGAATAGTGCAAATACAGAAAAGTGCAAAGACACAGACAACAAAAATAAAAAGTGCAGCAAATTACAAAATAAAGTAAAAGGGACTAAAATGGCAATAATTGGGTTACCAGGGAGACAGGCAGAAACTAATCAAAGGCGAGGGAGAAGAGATGGGTTTTGAGGAAGGACTTGAATGTTACGAGAGTGTGGGCTGCTCTAATGTGGGGGGGGGGGGCTATTCCAGAGTCTGGGGGCTGCTATAGCGAAGGCCCTGTCCCCTCTGGTCTTGAACCCAGACCTGGGCACCTCCAGCAGCAGTTGGTCAGCTGAGCGTGACGCTCTGGAGGGGGTGTGTGAGTAGCCCACCTCGTGTGTGTGTGTCAGACAGCACCAGGCTGGGGTAGCACTGGGTGGGCCCGCTGTCTAACGGCTGACTAAGTGTATGGAATTCCTGAGTGCTGAAAGTTGTTTGCGTTTTTTTAATCTGTTGAAGATTCATTTCTTTTTTCATTATGGAGATTCATTACTTGTTTAGATCGACGACCCGTGAGTTCAGTGTACCTGCGTGGTCAGTAAGCCGGGACAAAAAAAAACTACTTTAAATGACAGCAGATAGCAAAATGTGATTATGTGATTATGTGATGTGTTTCTGTGCTACAGTAGCTCTCCCTCTCCGCTTCCCCCTCCTCCTACGCAAACCTCAAGACGAAATGATGTTGTTTGGGGAGTTGCTGTGTAGAGCAGCGTTACTACTCATTTTTAATAACAGTTTTTTTGTGTGTGTGTTTTTTTTTTTGTGGTGCTTCAGCTGCGTGGGCTGCACAGTATCAAAACGGTTTCCTTGCGAGCCTCACTCTGCAGTACGCTGGGACTCCGCCCAGAGTGGCGGTAGAGAAACCAGGCTTTATCTGCAAGGTTCAAGGTTCAAGGTTTGGTTTTATTTGTCTCCCGAAGGAGAAATTTGTCTTGGAGTCAAAAAGGCTTAAAGCTGCAGTACAAGAATACAAAACACAACATACAAGATACCAAAAACAGTACATATGACACATGCACTGACTGATTGAGGTAGTTACAGGTAGTTACAGACTTTTGTCTCAGTGCAACAACACAGTGCGAGTGCAGTACAGTACAATACTATAAATACACAACCCAGTGCAATACAATAAACAAGAGCAAAGATCTACAGTACATACTATTCTGACAGTACCCACCACCTTATACACAGCCATCACAGTACGTGAGTTATGAGTCAGGGTCAAGTCAAGGCAATGGGTTGTAGCATATTAGGATGGAGGTGTTCTGATGATGTGACATGTGTTTTGTCAGATCTGTCATAGTCTTGATAAACTGGTACCCCTTTCACTCGGGCGACTACCTACACACACCCGCCCTCTGTCACCTGCTAGGCTAACAGTGCATAACAGGGAATAACATATTTCCTTCACTATTCATTTCCTCTATGAATGATTGTGTTTCACTGAGGAGAATCTCTAAGAATGTCTTCCTCTCATCCAAGAGTAGAAGTTCTGTATCCAGGACATTTTGTTCAAATCAGCCCTTTTCTTCATTTTTGTCTTCAATCAAGTTCAAATGAAGTAGCCTACTCCTTTTCATCAGTTGCTGGACGGCTGTGGTCTAAACATTGGATGCCTGTGGTTTCAAAAATTAAATAGATAAATAGTATTTTTTAAAATGTAATGGAACATCCTTAAGTGTGATGTGGTGGATCAGGCCTACATCGTTTGAATATGGTCTGTTTATAATGGGCAGAGGCTACACAGACATCGGCCACTATCTGATCCCAGTTCAGCAGATAACAATAGTTTTTAAAATGTCCTATCGGCGCCAATTAATCTGCAAACCGATTCATTGGTCTACCTGTAATCTATAGTCCAGCATAGGCTTAATCTGTCCCCGGCCAATCAGGAGGCTCAATTCAGTGTCAGATTTGTCTTTTTGTGAGCTAGCACCACACTCAATACGATATTTGTTATAATATATATATATATATATATATATATATATATATATATATATATATATATATATATGTTTCCCTTTTTTAATCAACCACAATCAACCGTGTGGCTGCATCAAGTTCAAGTCATCACAGACGATTTTAGTGAAACTGGTTTGAGAGCTCAGATAAGACGGGCTTTATCAGATCTGAGTCCAGATGTACACACACAAAGATGTACACACACACACACACATGTACACACACACAGATGTACACACACACACAGATGTACACACACACAGATGTACACACACACAGATGTACACACACAGATGTACACACACATACCGTCTACCACAACCACCTCCCTTCATCTGTCACATTCCTCCTCCTCTCTCTCAGGACGTTTTTCATTTTTCTCACCATGTCAGCTCTCTCTCTCTCTCTCTCTCTTTCTCTCTCTCCCTTTCTCTCTCTCTCTCTGTATCTCTCTCTTTCTCTTTCTCTCTCTCACTTTCTCTCTTTCTTTCTCTATCTCTCTCTCTCTCTCTCTCTGTATCTCTCTTTCTCTTTCTCTCTCTCCCTTTCTCTCTCTCTCTCTCTCTCTCTCTGTATCTCTCTTTCTCTTTCTCACTCTCTCTCTCGGTATCTTTCTCTTTCTCTCTCTCCCTTTCTCTCTCTCTCTCTCTCCATCTGTCTTTTCCTATCAGCCTCTATTCTGAGTGGAGAAAAACATCTGCTGGTTTTGTTGGGTCGTCTATTTTAATGCGATATTTGTTCATCTAAAAATCTGTTTTATCTATTTTAAATCATCATATTGATCATGAATTGAATGTTCCCCTATTTAATGTCACAATGTCAGTGATGATTGCATCTGATTTGAATATCTGATTAGATTAGGTTTTACTATCTGATGTGAACTTGTGATCAGATCGCTGTCTTTTATGTTTATTATAAATCAGTATTTTATAACAAAGGAAGCTGCCTTGTTTCTACGGGAAAGCAAATGACGAGTAGTAAGCTAACCATGTTAGGCAGCAAGAGCTCTTGCAACAGGGCCCTAATACACCAGCTCTACTGTCTGGCCTCAGATAGTGTGATATATTCTCCATCATTTGCACTCTAAAAATGATTGCCAGTAATTACCAGCTGCAATATCATCATTACCGATCACCTGCAGATGTATGCAACGGTGTATGTTTAGCATACTTTGTACATAAATGTATTTGATTGATTGATTGGTTGATTGATTGGTTGATTGATTGATTGATTGATTGATTGATTGATTGATTGATTGATTGATTGATTGTATTCTCCTCCCTAGGGTGAACTTGGCTCTGGCATACACAGAGCTGACTGAGGAGCTGGGGAGGCTCCAAGGTCTGAGCATCAAGCAGAAGGAGATCCTCAGGACTGCTTCTCAGGAGCAGGCTAGCCCAGGTTAGCATCCTCTGTGCAAAACACAAACCAAGACTACAAAACACAGTCACATTGAACAAGCATTACATCATTTCACTTTTACACATATATATTTAGATACAATGCAGTGCCTATTTGATATCACTGGCCATTAAGTACTTAATAATATAATAATAATAATGCGTGTAGGCAGCAGGGGTAGGAACCGACAAGACAATGAACCGACAAGAGCAAAGAAACTGAGGCAAACTAAATAAATAGCGCCGCTAACGAGGGACACTAACGAGGGACACAAGGTGCAGGTGATTCAACCTAACGAGACACAGGTGCAGACCATCACAGGAGACAGACAGGGTTAAATGAACACAACCAGAAATGACAAACACAGCGGCTCAACAGGCTCTGGGACTGGGACTGGAGTAGGGGACACACTTGAAGGGGACTAGGAAGGGACTAGAGACAGACTGGAGAGAGACTTGAAGGGGACTAGGAAGGGACTAGAGACGGACTGGAGAGAGACTTGAAGGGGACTAGGAAGGGACTAGAGACTTCAGGGGAAACTGGAGTTGGGACTGGAGGGGAAACTAAAGCCTGGGAGGAACTGGGCCGGGGGCCGGGGACACCGACGCGACACAAGAACAGACGGGTCAATGAACAGCATGAGGCCTCGGGAGTCCAGGGTGACGGGTGTGACGGTACTGGCCACTGAGCATCCAAAACAAGTCCACTCTCACTCCTCTCAAACACGACCCAAGCATGTACTGCACACATACGTACCGCACCCTCACACATACTCGCGATTCCAGACGTGACATCATTCATGACTCGTGAGATGCACCTTTTTCCCTTTCCTGTGCCAAGTCACGCACACTCAACACTTTCCGCCACGCAACAATCTGTGAATGTGTGAATCACATACTGTACATGTACGGATCAAGCAAGGCCATCCATTACGGATCGAATGAATACATTGAAATAGCACAGCGAAGAATATCTTACATACTGGTTTATCTCAGCATTGCCAGGGGAATGAGGCTCCGTTACAGTGTGAACGTGACACATCTTCACCCGAATGACACCAAAAAGTCGTTATTTTGGAAATGAGAACAGCGGACATTTGGTGTAGCGTATATGTAGCTGTTTATGGTCTGTCGTCCCCGGGGAAACGCAGTTAGAGTGTCTATTTCCTCTTTTTAGAGTCTCTGTGGAGAGTTTGAGTGCATAAACAC
>NC_140262.1:4251190-4256190 GCF_949987555.1 Borostomias antarcticus
GCAATTAATCCCTTGCGTAGTGCTTCAGGGGTGTGAGCAGCCACTCCAGGACAGTGGGGTTTAGAAGATGGCTCTGCTGTGATTCTAATGAGCTGACCGTCTGGCGGATATGACCACGCCCTGCAGGGCGGGGCATCTACAGTACGCTGGAGTGACGTGGACGGTTAATATTGGGTTAACTACCTTTATGCTTGCGGCCTGATCCGAAATCTATAAGTATCTTAGCACCTTAAGTTAACATAACCTATAGAGTAGACATTTTTCTTTCCCCTGTATATTTTTAATGTATAATTTGATATTTCTATCGTATTTCTGTAAGAAACAAGGCAAAAAATCTTTAAGATATATTTTTGAATTTTTGCAACGACTTATGTAAGTGACATTTCTCTCTAACAAACTTAAAGGGATTGGAGGAAGAGGGAGATATGGTGTGCGTACGGTACTGGCTCATGATAATGAAAGCCTGGGAGGCTTTTAGTCCTAACCTGATAACCTTCCCCTTTAGTATCTGATAATTGATAGGAAACCCAATAACGTTTGCTATATCTCACTTCTGTGTAAAAAAAAAAATAGGCCTCAGAGTTCTCAAAGTGTAAAGTAACACACATTGTGTTTTATGATTTACAGAGATATCTCAAATCTCTGCGTGCCACTGTTACGGAATTCAATAATATTCTGTCTGAGATCTAAATGACTTTCACGTCAATTATGCATTCGTGTCAAGTGAAGATTTGCTGAATGATGCGAGGTACGCTACACATGCAGATCTCAAGTTGTAAGATTCTCTTTACAGTACAGCACTGTATGTCCAACAATAGATTTATGTGATGTCAACTATTGGAGGGACAGGGAACTCACATCCATGGCTAGTTGTAAAGTGAAGAACACTTTCACCATTTCTACAACTCAATCAGTGGGCTTTTATAATTCCCAATATTCCCAATATTCTGTATTGTCTGTATGTTTGTTCCTGGTGTATATCATTGTGCTCAGAGTTTCAAGTTGTGTACAGACAGGCATTTTACAAGTTTGTTAGTCTAAAGCAATGTGTACTTGATCATTTCTATGGGCTATATGCACAACTCCAGTACTTCCTGAAATTAGACATGCTTCTCTATTTCCTGTCTTACACTATTGGATGAAATTATTATTCAGGTGTGCCTGATCATTGTGCTGCAGTCAGACACACCTGATTAATCACTTCATCCGATAGTGTAGGACAGGAAATAGAGAACTAATTTCAGGAAGTACTGGAGTTGTGCATATAGCCTATTGGAGCATCTGCTGTCAATCATATATATATTATACTAGCCAAAAGGGAAAGCATACAGTAAAACATATACTGAATACATACATACAAATATTACATACATACAAATATTCTGGCCTTTCCTCTCTTTTCTAGCCTTTTGGTATAAAGTGATGTATCCTTATTGGTTTATCTTGAGTTGATAACCGCAATCCTACAGTATGCTGTTAATTAAGTATTTAATACTTTCTTGGCCCAAATTTTTAAGTACCAAAGAGGGAAAGTAGCACAAGATGATCAGAGAGAGATAACGTAAATGATTAATACAGTATAAACATAAAATTGAAGATGTAAAGCAGTATGGTAATATTTCAGTAATAGTACAGTAGCCTATACTACCTAACCCACATAGTGCAATATGTTATTAATTAATTTTGGTTGATGTACCTTTTGCTAACTTTGAATGGAGGAGCTCTCACTACCTATTCATAACCAAAGACAGCTAGATTAGATATGAAATACCATATCTCTTGTAATAACAAGTACGTACCAATTAAGCATTTCCTGTTCACAGGTATATATGATTGGAGAGGCCTATATGATGGTTTTCATTCCTCTAAGGGATGTTCAAGAGTTCATGACCAAAACATGTTGACCAGCAGATGCAGTGTCCAGCAGACGTTCCTCCGGGCTCACAGGGGTACACAGTCAAACTCAGTACGGGAACCAGTCAGTGCTTTGAGCACATCCACACACACACACTCACATTCCACTCGCACTGAGCAACACGCAAAACCACTATTCACAAAGAGTGGACTCAGGAGTTATTTTAACGGTATTTCTTCCAGTGTTTGGTTTACTGGTCTTTGTCTTCATTGAACACTTTTTTCAGAAACTGATCAAAAGAAACAGAAGAAATAAATAATCTTGTCTCCGTGATCTGTTCTGTGATTCCTGTGATCTCGAGATGACAGCATGATGTATCCTTCTTTCTGAAATAACTCAGAGACTAAGCTTTGTGAATATGGCCCCTGTCTCGTGCACATGGATTCTCAAACGGGGAATAAAGTGATAATAACTCACCGAACCTGTCAAAGAAATAACAGACACTAAATAAGGAAGGTATCGGTAGTTTGTGACGGCACTGCTGGCTTTCAAGGACATTGTGAAGGAATGAGGCTGTAAAGTGGATGAATTTTATTGCTTTCTGTAAATATTCTGAAAAAATAAACTGGAACTTGCACTGAAAGGGCTCACACAGTGTCGGTGTGTTGCATTGTGGTCTGGCTATAGGGGAAGTTGGCTGTAACCGCCAAGATATCACTCGCTGTGCATCTCCTTATCCCCGCTTTATCTCTACGTGGAGATAACACCCTCCAAGCACAGACACACAATGGCGTGTTTAGTCGAAGCCCAATCACTCTTATCGTGCGCAGTTACTCTGTTTGTATACACAGCTGAGATGTTGCCATTTTATAATCTCCTTGACCTTTTTCCATCTGTCTTCATCAGGTCAGAGGGAGGTTATGGTTGTTATCTGTTGCCATGGCGTCTGAGTCACTCCATACTGCAGAACTGAGTCTGAGCACCAGAGGGAGGCAGACGAACAGAACCAGGTCCATTCAAGTTTAAATCACATCTCACACTCGGTCAGTCCATCTCCAGACAGAACATGGGCCTATTCTGACCCAGACCCAAAGGTCTATTTTGCCAGAGGCCTATTTGCTTCATTTCAATTGCTACTATGCCACTACAAGCCCGCAGCCTTTCAGGTCTGTCTATTAATAGTGGTGTTGTCATAGTAGACGACCATAGAGGATCATTAGGGCTGAAAGTCAATTGCTGTGGTTTACTGCAATCTATTCATCACATATACTGTTGTTAGTACATTTCTCTCATGTAGTCTTGTGGTCTACAAACAGATGGTTTAAATATCCATGGAGCAACATGCTGTGTTTTACAGGTGTCTTTGAATGTAGGTGGGGAGACTGAATTTAGACTGAATGCCTGATGTGTTATGTGCTGTTCTGATGGTTATGCACTCAGTCAGACGGTGTCACACACACACACACACACACATACACACACACACACACACATACACAGATAGAACACATACAAGGTGTGATAGAAACGTGAGGGGAATGTGTGTGTGTGTGTGTGTGTGTGTGTGTGTGTGTGTGTGTGTGTGTGTGTGTGTGTGTGTGTGTGCGTGCGTGTGTGTGTGTGTGTGTGTGTGTGTGTGTGTGTGTGTGAGTACGAGCAGCAGGCTCAACAGGAGTGGTAATCATGTGCATTAATCCCAGTCCCAGAGCTGACTGCACACACCGTGCGAGCTGAGCTAGCTGTGAAAACACGTTCATCGCCCTGCTGCTCGAACAGAGCGCTCTCAAACTCTCTATTACACTCACACACTTCTGACCTGCAGTCTGATCCCTGCACACTCTTTGTGGAGCTATTTAGATACTGTATTTATCCTTAACAACTTAGGTTTACAATGGGTAAGTCCAATAATCCAAATTAATATGAAGGATACGTGTCAATATAGATGTTGATTAAGCAAAAGTCACACACAAGGTGTAGTTTGTCATATATCAGTATTTCATCTTTGTGTTTACCCACTACCACACCGTCATTTCTGCAGAACTCTCCCTAGCTCCCCCCCATACCAAAGACTCATTTCCTCCAGCGTCAGCTCTCTGCCGCTAACCTCCGACCCAGACCTCAGGAACTCACTTGCAAGAGAAGCCGCCCATCCGGCCCTGAGGTAACCACAAACACGCATAGTCAAGCAGGGGAGGCGCGGCGCAGAGCACAACCTGGACGCAGGAGCAGCCCGAGAAAAAAGCCACACATGCATACCCAGTCAACTGGTGAGAAAATGTGATGCTTTGGCTTGTTTTATTTCCCTGCGAAAAAAAATCCTCAAGTGAACCAACCTGCTTGGTCTCTGACCCCAATTTGCACCCAGTTCTGAGAAGATTTGAGTATATCCACGCCTGGGTTTATTTTTCTCGTGTTTAGTTGTTTTACAGTCTCTTTAATGAGGATGTTACAAGTGCTGGTAGCACTGAGAGGGAAATGATGCAATAAACAGTAAAACAAATCAGTTATTCAATATTAAATGTTTGACATGTTCAGTAACACATTGAGGAATTCAGTTACAAAACTACTCATAAATATTGATAATGATAGTATATAGCCGACAGGGTTTAAAATGTTTGCCAGTCGTTATTGGTTACTAATGCATTAATTGTATTAGGAATTATTAACAGTTATAATTCAGTGGTACATGAATAACATACAGGCATTTGTGAACTTTTATTTTCAAGAATCAAGAAGATTCAAGAGTCAAGATTACTTGTATTTGTCCCTAGGGAGATTTGTCTTGGAAATACAGTGCAGGCTGCAATATAAAAATACATACAGTTACAGTATACAGTAACAGACTTGAAGTACATACTGTAGCACAAACAAGTGCAGACATGAGTGCATTCATGAACAGTCCAGGTACACAGGCAGCTCTGCCCCCATGTCATCCCCCCCCCCCCCCGGTCCCGAGCTCAGAAGATTCACTCTCCCCCCCCCCCCCCCCCTGGTCCAGAGCTCAGGAGATTCACTCTTCCACCCCCCCCCCCCACCCCCCCTGGTCCCGAGCTCAGGAGATTCACTCTTCCATCCCCCCCCCTGGTCCTGAGCTCAGGAGATTCACTCTTCCATTTCCCCCCCCCGTCCCGAGCTCAGGAGATTC